>NW_008796165.1:1179435-1180891 GCF_000699145.1 Aptenodytes forsteri
GCACATTGCTGGCTCATGTCCAGCTTTTCATCCACCAGGACCCCCAAGTCCTTCTCGGCAGGGCTGCTCTCAATCCCTTCATCCCCCAGCCTGTCTTGATACTGGGGGTTGTCCCGACCCAGGTGCAGGACCCTGCACTTGGCCTTGTTGAACCTCATGAGGTTCACACAGGCCGACTTCTCCAGCTTGTCCAGGTCCCTCTGGATGGCATCCCGTCCCTCTGGCGTGTCAACCGCACCACTCAGCTTCGTGTCATCTGCGAACTTGCTGAGGGTGCCCTCGATCCCACTGTCTATGGGATGAATGAGATGAGAAGAATGAGATGACTAAGAGAAGAAGAAAGTCAATATCATACTCTATTATGACTCCTCCCAACTGTCTGTTTATTTTTAAACATCTGTTCTTTCTTCAGTAGCCAAGACACAGAAGCTTTGGACCAGATCTGGCCTTTTTTACCAGTAGAACACTGTCAACTTCTCTAATAATCGTATTATTAGAGAATGCTCAGGAAAAACAAACGTTGAAGTATTTAAACATTCTTATCAGAAACCCATCCAGTAAGGGAACCACAATCAATTCCAATTGACCTATACATCTAATCAGACCAAATAACTGAATTTTTTTAAAGGTAAAAATCTGGTTTTGAATTAGATTCAAATCTTAACTTTTAAATTGTAGGTTTACTATAGAATATAATCAAATTCAAAATATATGGTCATTGAAAAATAAAATTGCGCTTTTCTTAGCTGTCTTAGAATATTGAGAAGCTAAAATTTGCCAGAAAGATATGCCTTCTTTGTTGGAACTTAGATAAAGATCAAATAAAAAGCATTTATTCATAGTCTAAAAATTCTTTGTATGGTTACTGATATACAAATAGCAAATAGTACCCAACTATCCTTAACGTGCAGGGTACAATCTGTTACAAGGAACATAGCAGACTCCATGGATAACTATATACCTGCTGACCACTTTCAAATGTGTTACGGAAAAAATTATCTAGCAATGATGCACCAAGCTGGGGAAGAGGTGTCCTGGCTAACAGAGACAGATGGTAAAGTAGCTTCAAAACCAGGGGAACCCGAGGCAGTGTGGCCCGTTCCCATCTACACAAGCTGCTCTTAGCTTGGGCAGCCCCCTGACTCAGGTTCTGCAGTATGATTAGGAAAAGAAGCCCTCTCCCTGGTAGCCACCTTCAGGTGATGTCGGTTTAAATTGCTGACAGCCAGTTCAGAGCCCATCTTGAATGTGTTTGTGGTCTCATCAAGCATTTGTTACTGTTTGCATTAATTTTATTTTCTTAAGGCTCCAAGCTTAACCTTTATCTAGAGATTGCTGCAGTAACACTATTTTTGATGTAGCAAGGATATCCTCAGCCAGAGAGAGCAATCACAGACCTCTGCCTACATGATAGAATATATATACTGATATATATATATATATAAAAATATATATA
>NW_008796165.1:1180919-1187148 GCF_000699145.1 Aptenodytes forsteri
ACAACCCTTAGGGCAATCTAGACGAGTCAATGATCAATGTACCCATGCAACTAAAGGAGCAAGTATTGCTTTTATCATCTCCTCCAGCCAACCTCAATTGTTTCAGTCTTGTCTAGTGGATGACTCTCCATCTTGTACTAAAACACACACCAGTGTTGTACTTTTTGGCCAATTCACCAACACTATTTCCTTTAGAAACCTTAGAGAAAATACCAAGCATTCTAGAAACCAGGTGTGCAAAACATTTTGGCCAAAAAAAAAGACATTTTGTTCTTGGTTGGTTTTTTGTTGTTGTGTTGTTTTTTTTTTTCTATTGGTAGTGCTTACAATTCAGATAAATTTGATTTCTGCCATGGAGTTCTAGAACAGTCTTTCTTCACAACAACATGGTTGGATACAGGAACCCTTCGACAAACATAGCTTTTGTATGCTTGTTGTATAATAGCAATAACCTCATGGAAACCTCACGTTACCAAGATACAATATTGTTTGATTTAACAAACAGCTTTTCTTTCCTTTGTTGTCTGTGTGCTGAATACACTTGCTCCTTTATGCTGCTGCTGTAGAGGGTTATGACTTAATTAAATGTCTCTTCCTTTTTTCTTAAGGTTTTATTTCAGGACCTTTAAAAAAAAAGGCAGTCAACTGCTTGCCTCTGATCCACTTTTATCCCTCTCATTTACAATCTGAGAAAAAATGAGCACACTGGATACCTCCTAGTGAGTGGCTGACAACTAAAGATGAGCAAAAACTAATACTTTGTTATTATCTAGCCTAGAGAAAAGTTTACAGAATAACCAGCTATTGACCTTTCCAAGTAAACATATTTAAGAATTCAGTGGTTGTGGAGAGCTTAGACAAGCCACAGCATGAACCCTTCAGAAAATGTCCAAATGCTTGTACCTGAAGTTTAAGTGTATCACTGAAACAATTTTTCTCTTTTACAATTTGTCTAACATTTCAGACAAACGCAGTGGAGCTGAGGTTCCATTTTTTGCATTATATATATTATAAACTAGGTGTACAGTTTGAACATTTCTCAAATGGCACAAGAGCACACTTTAATCAGTACCCTTCACTCCCTAAACTTGCAGAAAAGCTGCTGCAGTGCTCTCGGAAAGCATACACTGGTGAGGAAATTATGATCACTTTGAAGTATAACAGCAATAGACCTCACCTAGTCTCCTTCCTTCCTTTCACTCTTTCTTTTGCCCCCCCCCTTTTTCTTTCTTTCTCTCCCTCTATCTTCTTTTTCTTTTCCTTTTTATTTTTTTAAATTGTTTTTTTCCTCTTTCTCATCTACTTTTCTGTTTATCTCCCTTTCTCTCTTTTCCTTCTTTTCTTTCTTTTGTAAAGGAAAGAGCACTTTCAAATTAACTCATTTAAATTAGTTTTCCATTTAATTGACTATGGCCAGGATTAAAGCAGGGTGTTTTTCTTACAAAATAAAAAAAAAAAAAAAAAAACAAAGAGCGTATTTGTCAATTGCTGCCCATTTGCCATGGTGAGTTCTGTGGCGCATGTTGATATAGAGAGAGCAGGGGATTGTTTTCCAACATGAGCAACCAGAACAGATGAGCTTTTCAAGGTTGTTGCTTCCCTTAACTCTTCAGGAAAAAGAAAGATTGAAAATTCACACAAATCTCATTAACTGTGAACACATTTGCTTTAAATAAACTTTCATCAGTTGCCTTGAAGTTTTTCCATACCTTTCTATTCAAGTTGTAAATATACATCCAAACTGAGGATACCTACATTTTTAATTTCTCTCTAAATGTTGCACTTGAGTTGTTCTCTTGTCTTCCTGAGGACAGCAACATGCAATGAGATGTGTTATGTCTGATTACATTGTTTTATGTGTTCGGGTACTCTTTATTCCTGCAGGTTGAGGTTTGTTTGTTGGGGTTTTTTTAACTACCTTGTTTATTTTTATGCTAGCTACACTGTAACGTATCGTTCCTAGTTAATGTTTGCAAGCTGAAGCATACAAGTGTCACAAATCCTGACAGTAAATAATTAAAGTATTTAAATAAACGTGTGTCTGTATGGTAGTTTTGTGGTTGTACAAATTTGTAGAGCAAGATCTTATACTGATCTATAATTATAACTGCCACTGACTAGCATGATCCTTACTGAGTCAGATTAATTTACACATTAAGCAGCCATCTGTAGAAATTTTCATACTACCTTGTTTGCAATGCCAGGGCTCACACGGGGATTCAAAAACTAACTTGGCCTCTAGGGATTTTTTTTTAGCACTGCTATTGGATACATTTGCTGTGAACAAATTATTCTAGACACTGACATCTTGTACTCTTTGTCACTGTTTTAGATCATGATCAGCAGACGCTTTTTAATATTTTGCATATATAACGACGTAGCAATTGGTAAGCTAAGAACAGTATTTTATATATACATATATGTATATGTATATTTTTTAAAGTCCTTGACTCTGTGTTAAAAATCTTTGCAACGCTTCTGAACCAGAACAGATTTGCCATCATCTGTAGTCATAAAAGATAAAAACACAACATATTTTGGCTACAGTAAGAAACATATTGCAAGCCTGTGGATACTAATTCTCTAAAAAAAGGATAACAACTGCAATGTACTGTGTAAGGGTCTTCTTATGCAGGAGTGTTTGGTAAATAAGCACAACTTGTGTGCTATAAAGGGAAGATAACAAAACCTACTTTACCTGACACAAAAATAAATTGTAAGAACTAAGTATAAATACAGTTTGTAAACCCAGTTTTCCAAGATGAACAGTGTGTTCTTCAGTTATCTTCAATCAAATGGGTGAACAAGAGTGCAGCTGGAGTTAGAAAATGAAGGTTATAGTCCCCATTTCTATCATCAACATGCTCTGTAATGGGGAGCAAGTCACTTCATTGCTCTGCTATGCTTTTTCCTTTCTCACTTTTGTCTGTTTTACCTGTTCAGACTACCAGCATTTTCAGACAGAAAAGAATCTTCTAGTTCTGCTAAAGCACCTAGCACCATGGGGCTTTAATCCACATGGGAGCTCTGAGCATTATTGTAATACTAGTGAAAATAACTGTAATGAAACAGCAAAAGCACAATCACCTGCCAACTTCAGTCACAAAAATGGGCTCTCTAATATGTAGAGAGTGTTCTAGTATGCAATAAAATATTCATGATACTGAGGCCAAGAAAGTCATGGATATTCATGGAATAGATCCAACAATAATATATTAAGTCACTTTCCATCTTAGAACAGGGCTTTTAAAGAGAGGTAGAATGATTTAGGGTAAATCTATAATATTTAAGAGGTTCTAACTCATGGCAAAACAGAATCCAGTATGCCCACTTTCTGACTCAACAGTATATGAAAAATGGTAGCAGGAGTCCATCCAAGCTAATTAAATCTGATTAACAAATACACTGGAAGAAATCAAGCTAATTTGTACACACATGCACACACAAAAGAGCTTAATGCCAGTGAATAATTGGCTAGCTCCTGCTAGTATTTCCCAAAAATATCAGCTAATCACAAACCCAAGGATAGTAACAGAGATCCTACTTACTACGGTGAGTAGGAGGATCAGACCAAATCAACCAGCAGCTTTTTCCCAGCCACTGGCAGTTAGATGCAGATTCTTAGGAAAGGCAGCTAAGAACAGGGCAAATGGACCACCCCACAGTAGAGCTTTCTAGGTTGTGATTCAGTGGTTCAGTCTTTCTGAGCCTCCCATCCAACATGTTTAACAGCAACCAGTAGGGATTTCCTTCAAAATAATTTACATCCCTTTCTGAATTAATTTTACTCTTGCTATCTACAGCAGCCTGTGTTTGTGAGATCCACAATGGCAAGCTGTGTGAAAAAGTACTCTTTTTGTTGGTTTCTTTTGTTTGCTTAAAATCTATCATCTGATCATTTAATTAGAATACTTTAATTCTTGTTTCATTAGAAATATTGAATAATATTATTTCCTACTCATTTTCTCCCCATCTATGGTCGTATGAGCATCTAGGTCATATTTTACAGAGTGAATTCTAAAACTAACTTTTTTTCTAATTTTCTCCTCATACAGAGATCAACCAGCCCTTCAATAATTCTTTTCTTTAACCAAACATTCTTCCATCTCCCCATGTTCTTTATGCAGATAGCATGGCCAGAACGGTGCATGGTATTTGAGAAGAGTAACACAAACATGTAAAATTACATGACCATCTTTTCTGTTTTGTAGCCTTCCAATAATTCCTAGCCTCCCAATAATTTTTAACATTAAGTTTTTCTTTCAGATTGCTCATGAGCACAGCTATGAAATTTTTGGAGGACTAGCCACAGCATTGACCACTTCAGACTGTTTTATTCCTATATTAATTGAATGCTCTGCTGGAAGTCAGTTTTCAAAGTAAATTTTCTGAATGATATTATCAGGAAAACTTTTTTTACATCACTATTCACCCACCTTCCCAGATCATGTAAAAATTTGTTGAATAACTCTTTCCAGTATCAGTCCCTAGAGGATCCTCTTCGGAAACGCTCTCTATTATTTAAAGCACTACTGCACCTTGTTTCTCCCCTTTGAACCGGTATATGAAAACACTTCTTCCTATTCCATAACAGCTTATTTTCTTTAGGAAGCTCTAGTGAGAGAACTATTGTGAAGAGAATGAGCAGGCCATTCCTTTTCTTACTGATTCTCAATTAATTCTGCCTAGGTACATAAAGCAGGACTTTCTCTGTTGGTCTTCCTAGATCTACTAACTCTACGTTATTTGCTTTGGTACAAAAAATCAGATATAGCTGACAAATTTGTAGTTGTACAGGTCACACCTGGAACCTAGATACTGACAATGTTTGACACTTTCAATTTCTGCGACACCAGCATTGATTTAAACAGCAGGTTAGGCACCACAGTTTACTGAGCAGCTATTTCATATTTGTAGCCCTTTAAAACTCCCGAAGAACATCTGGAAACATGCTACCACTTTTTTAATGGTTTATTCTTAAAATTCTTCTTCTGGTGCTTCACTCTGAGGCTCAATCTCTCCTTACCATTCTCCCTTCTTTATTGCCCCATTTCCTTGGGCTCCGTTTTTACCTCAGTCATGTATAAAGGCTGATAAGCATTCCAAAAATTTTCTTTGTACTAATATTAATCATGTTAATATTTAGCTTGTGTTATTTATTACTTTCCTCATCTGGTCATTACTTTCACTTTTGATTTCTAAGAAATTCTACTATGAAGAAATTCCTTTACTCTGCAGTTTAACCAGGTTGATTTTATCATGTTTTCCTTCAATCTTTTTTTTTTTTTTCTTTTTAGTGATGTATACGTTACTCTCAGCCATTTGATGCTGAAAACTATGAAATAAAGTTGGTGAACGGAAGAGGCCTCTTGCAATATAATTTATGCTGAGGATTATGACCTGGTAATGTCATGAAACCTTCAGAACTCTGCTTGATAATCATAAAGTGATACTACAGAAGCACTTACCAGAGAGTGTGGTGCTGGCTAATGGCACTGTCATCTGTGCTTTGCATATTCTGGGCACAGCAGACTTTCTGTGCCTTGTGATGCTGGAGGGGCTTCCCTCCCATATAGTTCCCTCCATGCTTCAGCATTGTGGTTGCAACCAAACAAATTTTTTTGTTTGCTTGGACTAATCCTACTCACAAATCTCAGCAGGATCTTTGAGAAAATCTCCCTGTAAGATCGAACAGGATGTTTGTGAGAATTTTCTTTTCATCAAGACTCACATCAAGACTTACAGTGGGTGTGCTAGGATCTCATACTTTTTTTGCAGTATTCAATTTATTCCAAGGCAGTTTGCCATATTACTCTTCTTGGTGTCTGAGATGATGACTGTGCATGTTAAATATGATGCTAATTTAGAAACAGACTGGAACTAAACAAAGAAACTAAGGTTCATAAGGATAATATTTACAGGTTACTATTACAATATAAAAATTGAGTAGATGATTAGGAAATATATAGTATATCGTCCTTGAAAATCAACTTCTTACAGAATATCTCCTTTGGAAATAAATGTTTAAAAGCTCTTCTCATCAAATGTCATACGACATGCCTCTTGGGGCTGGCTATAGGGAATGGTAAATAGACATAAGATAAAAAATGCAGCGTGAAAGAAATTCTGTCCATGATTACAAGAACAATTGGCTGGCAAAGGAGAGCTTTATTTCAGTTCAAAGATGATTTGGGACAAAAACTTAGAGATTATGTAAAAATTCTTATTA
>NW_008796165.1:1187238-1202070 GCF_000699145.1 Aptenodytes forsteri
GAGGACTAAAATAGCTAGTATGAATAGGGAACATAGCAAACTTCAACATAATGATCTGACAGGACCGATTTTCTTAACAGTAAGTGTGGTATCCCAGTTTATGCAATTCCAAATAATTTGGGGAAGGTTAAACGCTCTTGTGATATGTGCACAAATAAGTTTAACACACAAAACTGTACTTACTGTCATCACAAGGCTGACAATTACCATCACAATTACAACACAATTTCCAAGAATTCTACACTAATGCCAACTACAGGAATAATACCACTACTGGGTATTCCTACTATTTGATAGTGCTATTCTGCACTGCTGGTCTGCTATCCTCTCTATGAGGATTTCAAAATATTCATGTACATGCTCTAATCATGTATTTCTACACTTGAACAAAAGAATGCTAATAAAAATGTGCACAGTAACATGAAAAGCTTAACAGTTGCCTGGAGAGTTAAGGAACACATTTCCAAATGTACATTACCCTTTGCTTAGGCTGCTTTCCTAAAATACAACTTGTCATACAGGATTCAGAGGAGCCATAATTTGCAAGGCCTTCTTTTAGGGTATGGAATAACTATTTACACAGTCCCCAGTCCAAAGCTATCAATGGTTTAGTCTCAGATTTCTCAGAAGAAATAAGTTGTGGCAGGATCAAGCAATTGACCCAGGAAATAAACAGGATTTAAGTTCATCTAAAATTACAGCCCCCAAGGCCTGTACTCCAACCCACCTCATCTAAGAAATACCTAAAATTTCCTATGTGCCTGCTTAGGGCATTGCATCAAAGCATGCCTTCTGGATCCAACTGCCGTGCTTCAGGAATGACTGTCAGAGTTTGGTGCCTCATTGCAAAAGCAGGGTAGATCTGCACCTCTGCACAGGCAGACCTGCAGGCATCACAAGAACTTGCAAGACAAATGCATAGTATTAGGGAGTTCAAGGGCTGCTTAGACATTTTGCTGAAGTTTTTGCATTTCTATTTTGTACTTACATACCCAACATCTTGGTGTGACAGAGAGTATCCTTTCTTTCAATTTCTTTTCTTCAATTTCAATTTCTTTCTTTCATCTAAAGCCAGTGTCTGCTCACTGGAATCCCTGAAAACTCAAAATCAAGTTTGCACAAGGATGACCCAAAACAATTATATGAATACAGAACAGCAGAGTTTATAGTGTTACCTATATTAAGCATGGCCAAGAGCAAGGAAATATTGTAGATGCAGGTGAGTTATCCTCTATCTGGAGGAAAATTAGCAAGATTTGAAAGACCACTTCTGTGCTCCTTTGCCTGGCAAATATCTTCCATATGATAATATTTGAAACCACGGTTTCAGGATTATTAACCACCTCGTATGCCAGTAACCATTACTTTTACTGGAAAGTTAAAATATAGGGAATGTTTGAAGAGTAAAACTAGAAAAAGTGGTCCTAATCTAGGTAAATTGGGAGGACAAACTGAAATTTTAAAATCTATACAATCTGTAAACCAGATGGCTCAGAAGGGAATTTAATTGTAATACATAAAATCTAATATGCTGCAGACATAGTCAATCCAGGTTACTCTTTTTCCCCTAAAACAAATATTGCAGCAAAAGGACATACTGTAAATTGAAAATACAGGAGAACTCTAAGACACAGGGAAGCAATTTTTTCCTTAATTTAAAATATTCTGCAAGACAAATGTACAGAAAAAAACCCACTGCAGTCTTCCAGAAACAATCAAATGTTATTATACAGAAAAACTCGGATAGAAAAATATGCTTTAATTTGTCAGCTGTTTTGCATTAAATCCAAAATTTTTAGGCCATTATATTTTTTCATACTGTGCATACATGTAAACAGCAAAGTTCAGTTGTGTGACAGTTTGGAGACAGGATAAAGAATTGCAATAAAAAGAGAAAATATAAAAGGTTGTGTGAGGGAGATGATATTTATTTATTTTCTGGAATAAAATTTATTTGAGGAAACTAAGAGTATATCTACATGGAAACGTGCAGACAGCCACAACCTGACTCAGCCTGTGCTCTAAGCTAGCTGGGAACATGCCAGATTTGGTCCAGCGCTGTATAACCATACAGTGTGTTTGAGGTAAAAAGTTTGTTGTGAGATCTGTCTGCATCCATCTTTGTAGACATGCCCTAAGTGGAAAAAAAAAAAAGAAAATCTCAGTTTGCATATACTCTGTGAAAAATTCCTAGAGCTTGGCAGCTAAACTCTCCAAGGATTCCTCTGCATTAAACAAGTGCTATTCTTGGGCTGAGCAGAATTCACTGCAATTTTCTCTGCAGTTGTTCCTCCCACCATCTAGAGGCAGGGAAAATACTCGTCCAGGGAGCCTGCAGTCTACTCCCTGGTGTTTGGGGAAGGATTAAAAAAAAGGTGCTGAACCCAGAACTGCCGGTAACAGAGGGACAAGGCACACATGAGAGCCTGGAGACCAAAGCTGTGGTGAACACGTTAGGTATGGAGGGCAGAAAGGCCGTGTCCAGGATGGTGCGGCAGGGGAGGCACCCAGCCAGACTGCCCCAGGAGCTGTGGCTTCCCGAGCGCTGCGCAGGGGGGCCACGCATACCCAACATCTTGGTGTGACAGAGAGTATCCTTTCTTTCAATTTCTTTTCTTCAATTTCAATTTCTTTCTTTCATCTAAAGCCAGTGTCTGCTCACTGGAATCCCTGAAAACTCAAAATCAAGTTTGCACAAGGATGACCCAAAACAATTACTTGAAGACAGAACAGCAGAGTTTATAGTGTTACCTATATTAAGCATGGCCAAGAGCAAGGAAATATTGTAGATGCAGGTGAGTTATCCTCTATCTGGAGGAAAATTAGCAAGATTTGAAAGACCACTTCTGTGCTCCTTTGCCTGGCAAATATCTTCCATATGATAATATTTGAAACCACGGTTTCAGGATTATTAACCACCTCGTATGCCAGTAACCATTACTTTTACTGGAAAGTTAAAATATAGGGAATGTTTGAAGAGTAAAACTAGAAAAAGTGGTCCTAATCTAGGTAAATTGGGAGGACAAACTGAAATTTTAAAATCTATACAATCTGTAAACCAGATGGCTCAGAAGGGAATTTAATTGTAATACATAAAATCTAATATGCTGCAGACATAGTCAATCCAGGTTACTCTTTTTCCCCTAAAACAAATATTGCAGCAAAAGGACATACTGTAAATTGAAAATACAGGAGAACTCTAAGACACAGGGAAGCAATTTTTTCCTTAATTTAAAATATTCTGCAAGACAAATGTACAGAAAAAAACCCACTGCAGTCTTCCAGAAACAATCAAATGTTATTATACAGAAAAACTCGGATAGAAAAATATGCTTTAATTTGTCAGCTGTTTTGCATTAAATCCAAAATTTTTAGGCCATTATATTTTTTCATACTGTGCATACATGTAAACAGCAAAGTTCAGTTGTGTGACAGTTTGGAGACAGGATAAAGAATTGCAATAAAAAGAGAAAATATAAAAGGTTGTGTGAGGGAGATGATATTTATTTATTTTCTGGAATAAAATTTATTTGAGGAAACTAAGAGTATATCTACATGGAAACGTGCAGACAGCCACAACCTGACTCAGCCTGTGCTCTAAGCTAGCTGGGAACATGCCAGATTTGGTCCAGCGCTGTATAACCATACAGTGTGTTTGAGGTAAAAAGTTTGTTGTGAGATCTGTCTGCATCCATCTTTGTAGACATGCCCTAAGTGGAAAAAAAAAAAAGAAAATCTCAGTTTGCATATACTCTGTGAAAAATTCCTAGAGCTTGGCAGCTAAACTCTCCAAGGATTCCTCTGCATTAAACAAGTGCTATTCTTGGGCTGAGCAGAATTCACTGCAATTTTCTCTGCAGTTGTTCCTCCCACCATCTAGAGGCAGGGAAAATACTCGTCCAGGGAGCCTGCAGTCTACTCCCTGGTGTTTGGGGAAGGATTAAAAAAAAGGTGCTGAACCCAGAACTGCCGGTAACAGAGGGACAAGGCACACATGAGAGCCTGGAGACCAAAGCTGTGGTGAACACGTTAGGTATGGAGGGCAGAAAGGCCGTGTCCAGGATGGTGCGGCAGGGGAGGCACCCAGCCAGACTGCCCCAGGAGCTGTGGCTTCCAGAGCGCTGTGCAGGGGGCCCAGACCAGACTCTGCCACCAGCAGCTGGCTCTGAAACTCCCTCACATGTGTGGGCTTTCTCTCCCTTGCCCCCTGTGCCAGGGAGGTGGTGGCGTTATCCTGCTCATAGCTGTTCTCGTTGCTTAAGGAAATAGCGTTATTGCAGGGTCCTGAGGGCACTCACAGGCCTTACCGCCCCTGCCTGGCCTCCCCCGGGGCTCCCCCCACCCTCCCCACGGCCCAGGGCCCCATTTCAGCCCCCCGGCACTGTCTGTCTCTGCCCCAGCTATGCCACAGCAGTGCCAGCTGGCCATGGGCCCTGCCACGCTGGGCCCACGCATGGGCCCACATCCCAGCCTGGCCTTGGCCCAGCCCCATCCCCAGGGAGATGCCCGATGCCCGGGGTTGGGGCTTCCCCAGCCTGCCTGCTGCCTGGCTGGGGCATGGGACGGGCCATGGCTGCCGGGCCCTGCCCTGCCCTGCCCTGCCCTGCCTTGCGCCGGGAACCCCCCATGGTCCCAGCCCCCAGGGAGTCGCCTGCAGATGCCATGGCTGTTCTGTGCATCGGAAGGTTTTGAGTGCAAAACCTCTGCGTATTGACCCTGCCTACAGTAGGACTGATCAAGCATTCGCAGCGCTCTTGTTAATGGGAGCTGCAGCTTTTCGGGACTTTCAGGTGTGCCTGGTACACCCTGCCATTTAAGCATGCACCCAGGGTCATACCTGCTCACGAGCCGCCTTGTAAATCCTTCAGCCAGTCCTAAGCAGTGAACTTGGCTGAGCACAGAGCATCCAACAACGACGACACCAACACCATAGACACTACAGCCTACAGCCAGCGTCGTGGTCAGTGCACAGTCGTGCACAGTCATGGGTGCAGTGCTTCAATCTGCTTTCCACTTACATTGTATAAGGAAACATAAATAACAAGTAAATGCCTCATTTTCCAATATTCATCTCTATTAATGTAATTTCTAAGAATCACAGTCATTACCCAGAAAAGAAAAAAAAAGACCAAACATTAAAGACTGTAAGCCCTTTGTAGCATCATCCATCCAACTACTGTTTATGAAGATGAGGCTCCATTGAAATAATAAACTTATTTAAAGAGCAGATGAGGTCACATGGCTGTCTCTTCTTCAAAACTCTATAGAACGGAAATGTTTTTTCAGCTATTTAATTGATGGAAATTTATTGTTAATATTTGCTAAGTAGAAATTTGACAGAAGTTTCCATTTAATTATTTGTCCTAAATGTCTCACGGACTACTGTCTGAGGAACAACATGCATGGAAAAGCATTCGAGAAACACGTGGAAGAAAAGAGCAAAGACCTAAGTTTTTACTCATATGGTTCAGGAAGAAGGGATTGAGAAACACTATTTTCAAGTCCATTTGTGGACACCCAGCAAAAATTTAAAAAGACTATTGAAGAAATGGTCTGCAGTAATAATAGTGATAATTTCTGAAGAGCCACAAACTAAAACAAGGACACGTGAGATTTAAAGGGATTAAATTAATCCTGTCAGACCTTTAGCGGAACTGCATCTTTTCTTTTCCCCTTTCTATTGAATTTTTTAGCTATGACAAATGTCAAATCAGCACTGTTTACCATTAGTAGAAAGGGAATTTGAGTTTTGAGTCCATATGCACAGATGTTTAATTTTTGACTTAGGCGACTATCCCCGCTGTCTATCAGTGGGATGAATCTATGGAAGTATAGATCTTGGCTGTTCTACTTGTGCAAACAGAGCTGTGATCTGCCACACGGACATGCACAGCAGTCCAAATTTAGCTAGCCTAGATTCCTGTACCTGTGTTTCCTGCTAGCTGCTTGGAGGCCCTCACGGGCACCTAGCGAGTAGGAAACATTAGATGAAGGAACTTACGTGGAATTGAAGCCACCCGAATCTGGGCCAATGTCTTGTCATTACTGCATCTGTAGAAGTGCTTCTCAGGAAATTCATTCTACCTATTCATTTTATTCAGCTATTTTAATCATTTATGTGCATAAGTTCATTCCCCAAATTGCCAATAATATGTAACAATCACAAAGGCAGCATGGTAAATCACAGCACTGTAGCACAGCTCAAGTCTTCAAAACAAATTCCTGCACATTCATTAAAAATCTTGACAGTATGTTCCGCGAAGCTGGTAAAGCCAGTAAGGTGGTGCTGTTTATAGCAACATGGCTAATCAATGCACACGCATCTTTTCCTGCAAGGTTGCTCAAAGTAATTAGTAACAGTGATACAGGGAATTAGAAAGCAAAACTGAAAAATAGCGGGTATCAGCTACAAACCACTCAAACATAAGGACAGCAGGGTACAGAAAATTCTTGGCTAGAAGATACTTTCTTCATGGGCGATTTTAGCTGCTCATAAATCTGTTGGGAAACAGATATATCCAAGCATGCTGTGTCAAAGAGAGAAATTCATAATTTGCAGAAAAAGGCAAAACTGCCCTAGATCTAATTCTTACTGAGAGGATGGAGTTGTCTGAGGATATGAAAATAAAGGAATATCCTGGAGCCAAGGACCATAAGCTGTTTAAATTTAGTATGGCAAATGATGGATCCATTGCAGAGTACAAAGACAAACAAGCAAACTTATATTAAGACATCTAAGCTAAGTTCTTGGCCATTTCAAAGTCAATATCAATGTTGTCATTGACTCCAGGGGGTCCAGGATTTAATTTCTGATTAATAAAATGCATGGAAGATGACTGAGGAAGGATATTAAAATCTTCCTCTTTTCTACTGCTCTTAAACAAAGAAGCAGCCAATGTTGCTTCACAAGAAAAGAGCCTGAAGTGTGGAGAAATAAATACAAAATTCTACTGAAATTAGAAGATAACCAAATTAGATTACTTTGTAGCCAACAGAGCACCCTCTACCACTGTAGGATAAAAATTGTAAAAGATAAGAATAAAAAATAAATGTTTAGGGCTGTGAGTACAAAAAAGATTTAAAGTGTTCCTAAAATTCCTAATGAGAAAGTCCTTTCAATAGAAAATGAAGATTACATTAATAACAATTCAGAATTATAAAGATGATGAACTATTATTTAAAAATATGCCCTTAACAATAATAAAAATGAAAAAGAATGGAAGACAGTAAAGATAAATGCGAACAATTAACAAAGAGGGCTTCGTATTAATTGACTCTTACAAAAGAGCAGATAAGAGCACGTTTCACAGATTTGAACACAGCTGAGTCAGCCCTCCTTAATGTTATTGTCCCCTGATATTAAGAGATTCTACCAACATGTTTTGTACCATTGACAAATATTTGCTGAAAAGCTACTGGAAGAAAGGAGGAAGTTTTTCTGCAAGAAAATTGCAGGAAGCCTAGCAATTACCTTCTACTTAGATTAATCACTGAAGTCTTTGTCCTGGAAGTCATGGCTCGGCTTAGGTATCCAGAGGCACATATGTGTCTTTCTGAGAGTCAAGCCTACTCAAAAAATAAAACAAATAATAAATAAAGCTCTTATCCAGGCAGGAACACTTAAGAGAATGACTGTAAGGAATAAAACTTGCCAAAGTATTTGATGTAAGTTAGAATTGCTAGGTATCTCAGTGTGTTAAATTTAGGATCAAACAAAGGATCAGGAGAATGCCACCGTGAAAAAAAAGCAAAATCACAAAGGAAAGTAGCCAGTTCCTAGAAACTGAACCTTTGTGGAGAATCCTTTAAATAGAGTTCAATAAGAAAACACAATTCCATCATTTACACAATGATGATGATGAAAGCTTCTTTCTCTGCTGTCTTTATGCCTGTAAATAAATTTGGTTCCAGCATTTTAACAACAGGAACTGCTGCTTGCCTTGTTTGCTAACAGCCTCTCTTTTCTTATCACTTTAGGCATTAACAGTCAGGAATATGTTAATCTGCAGAGCATGATTTAGCTTGATTAACATTAACAATGTGTCACTTCTTCTTTACTGGTTGTCTTACTGAGGGGGAAATTTAATGAACTCTTCACCTGGCTTTGTTATCCACCTTTTGTCTCAGTGTAAAATGTAATGAAAAGCAAACAAAATGCTCTTCTACTTTTACAAATGAGGAGGTTCCTCAGCTCAGCGTGATCAGATGCCACCATTACAGGAGCGACGTTGAACCAAAGTGGCAGCAGCTCCCAGGCTTGAGAAAAGCCACCACAGGCACTGAAGGGGACATGCTTTCTACCCCCAGCTCATCCTCCTCCCCAAGGCCATAACAGCACTATAACTGTGTGACATGGGAAGAGACAGGTATCCATGTATTTATTAGTGTATATTATGGAGACACACCTACTCTCTTGTTCTTGCATTCCTCCACCCCAGGCTCTTCCAGTAGCACCACTAATCAAGCTCTTTCATTTGGGAACCCCTGCTATAATTTCACTGCAAATAGAGCAGAAAGAAACACTCCTTCAACTTGAATTTTAAAAATATTGTGGTCTGCAAACACAGCAAGCAATTCTGACAAATTCTTAGTCCTCTTCAAGCCAAGTTCATCCAATCCAAATTGTAATTGCACGTAGCTAGGAAACTCATACTGTACCCATATTAACTTGGACTAATCTTGCAAAACAGTTCTCAGAGAAACACAAATGCTCAGTGTGTTGGTTTATACAATGATGTACAGAAGGATTGCTGATAAATAAATACTTGCTGGTCTCAAGTAAGGCTTCTCCAGAAATAATCTACAATATGACAAAATGAAGGCTACAGAGTCATTGAGATATTAAATATGAAAGACCTTTCTGATTTCCTTACAGCATTCAGTGTAACGGATTTATTAGCAGTTCCTATCTTTATGGTAAATGATGCATAAATGATGGCAAAGGTGTACAAGAGAACTGTATAAAGACTCTTGCAGAGTGAATAAATTGGTTGAGTGCCAGCTTTTCTAAGGGTGAATGGTTCCGCTGACTTGTTTAGGGCATATCATGCGATGATGGATGTAAAATTACAACATTTTAGAATGCCAGCAGTTCCAGGGAAGATTCCAAATTTATGAGGGACAACACTCTTATTCTAATAAACCAAACACGTGGCCTCAGCCTCTCCCTGCAGGAGAATCATTTTTCTATTCCAAGGCAGGAGAGGTGGAACAAAGCATCTTGTATGCAGAAGAGCTTGATTCTACTGTATAAAGCTGAAGCTCAGCTGAAGACCACACAAAGACTTATTTTTTTGTTTTGTTTTCATAGTTGTACCTGCATATTTCTAAGGCAATCATTTCCACATGTAATAACGTCATTTTGAAATGAGACCAGCATTCCAGTGAACCTTCCGCAAAATTCCCGGCTTCTTTTGCACCATAGTCCATTGCCATTTCCACAGGGCTTTTATAATATACATAGGGAAAATGTCAATTCAAATGCAAAGACAGAGAATACCTTTTTTGATGAAGCAACCTGTATATCATGTACTAGCTGGAGGTATTCTCTGCTGCTTGACAGGGAACAATGACATGACAAGCAGGGAGAGAAGGAGCTTTTAACCAGTTTAATGTGCAGAGAGTTGGCACTCACTGAAAAGTCATTTGCCTGTTTGCTATTTTTTTAAGTATGTCTCTTTCCTTTGACTTGTCATTACTCCGGTAATATACAATTTTGTCTTCTGTTTGTAATTTTCTGCTGCAGTGATTCCAAAGGTTCAAAAGAATCTCTTTCTATCTTACTAGAAACAAAATAACGGAATGTGTATCTAAACAGTTTGCTTATTCCAAAACCTAAATGAGGTCCCATTTAGTATAGCTTTCACTGCTACACTTTTCTTACTGCTGCTGCAGAGGCCTTACATGGGTGTTACAGTGCTTGTGCTCTATACTTTTCATACTTCCTGGGAGTGATTTGGGCCAAAGGCATTTTTCATAAAAGAAAATGGTCAAGATTTGTTCTAAATGGCAATCTGTTAAGCACTGTTCTGTGGACAAAAAAAAGCCAGAAAGTAATTGCCCTTTTCTTCTGGGAGAGAGAATTAGTCTATTAAATGCAAGGCAACACAGAATTCTACTTCAAGCTAAATAACATATTTTGAGCTGTTATCAGGCACATTCCATGACATTAAAGATAAAATTTAAGAATTGGTAGAATTTCTGTCATTCTTGCATGCAGTTTATTTTTCAAGTTAAGCTTTCAAATATTGAAAGTTCACATTCAGTTCCTTGAGCAAAAATGATAAATGAACTACTGAATTAGAAGAAGATGCTGCTATTATTTTAACCAGTAAACTAACTCAGGGTTAATCTGGGTGTTATTTAGCCTATTGAAAGTGTTTTGAGGGAACATATGGTTTCTATTGTGAAATCAAGGCACAGTTTTAACTATGAATATAGATAATTACCCTTTGGACTTTAAACATTTATATGTGTCACGTTATGTTGGAGCATTTTTCATGGTCAATAGGTTGAAAGGTTATAGAGTCGAAAATGTAAATTGAGTGTGTTTGAGTAAAACTATCCAATGTAATGATAGTACAATTCACTACTGCTCTCTCTTGGAAAGAGGTAGTAATAACACTCAGTGAGCATGAGCAATGTAACAGGCTATTTATTTAAATACAGATTGTTATGGTAAAAGATTTTAATATGAGAATTACAGGAATTCAACCATAGTATATATTGCTAGAAAATCCCTGGTTGCTGGAGCTTAATTTGATATCCATAGTATATTGCTAGAAAATCCCTGGTTGCTGGAGCTTAATTTGATATATATACACAGTATATTTGGGGGCATAATTATAATACTAACAATAAAACCTTTAAATAAACTATGTGTGTATGTATGTGTGTGTGCGCGCGCGCGCGCCTTAGAGCCGGGAGTATTGCTATATCCCCACCAATACATTCTGCTCTTGATTTAGGCTTGAAAGTGTGTTTAGTTTTACTCCCTGAGTGTAGCCCTTGGCAACATCCCCTTCCAAGGAGCCAGATATTATGTCTGCACTGAGGATGGCTGAAGGACCCAGCAAGTATGTGCGAGGAGTACTAATGTCCTGACTGCGCGGCGGCTGACTCACGGCAGCCCTACCACCATGCATCTGCCGGAGTGACCCCATCGGCCCAGGATACCACCCCATCAGGGGCTCTAACAGCCTCTTAATAACATAGTTAATAGTGAGAGAAAGCTAAAGGTGCTTCTGGTCTCCGGCCTAAGGAGGCACATTTTCACCCTGCCTTAACAACTGGAGGCATTTCGGGTGAGGTGAGCAGCTTCCCACTTTGTCCTCGTGGATCGCTGAGGTGCGGAGTGCTAGGGGTACATTTCTCAGCAAGACAGCTCCTGAACCCGAGCTTATTTCTTCAGGGCTAGCATGCATTTCTCTGAACACCAGTTCGCACCCCAGTATGGATGTTACTAATGTTAACTGTAGAATGCCTGTGTTATCTCTGTTGAACTTCCAGCCATTGATAACCTGGGAAATACATGACCCAAACCAGCTTTAATCAAAATTAGTTGATTATTTATTAATAATTAATAATTTTGGAGTATTTAATGTGCATTAACAAACACAGAGTAAGGCATCAGACCACAAACAGTTGCTCCAAGAAAATGAAGGACTTCCAAAAAACCCCACAAATAAAATTTTATTCTTGTGATTACTCTTCTATATATGTTGATTTTCTTTTATTATGTTTTAAATATATATTTCTATGCATTGTATCAGATTTTGCAAGAGAATACAGTCTTTCTCCATGCACACAAAAGAACAATGAAATTTCTTTTTTCCCTGCCCACACATGTGCTTTATGTAATGGGAGCCATTTTAATTACAGCACGTCTCTATTCCTGCTATTTCCCATTTCCAGAAACACACACAAAAAAAGCATTTTTTAGTCATTTCTAGAAGTATGCATATTCAAAATATCCTTTGATTACTCTTTATACCATTGAACTGCATCAGAACTGCTTCAGTTATCTATTGCTTTCCATGGCAACCTGGTTTTTAGCACTTTCTAACATTGTTTTCTAACTTCTGATGAATTACTTCTTTCCTTCCTTCCCTTCCATCGTAGGTGGTCACTCCCTGTCACTGTCAGTCTGGGAACCACACAGTGAGGTTATTGCTAATATCTAGTAACTGTTCCTCAGTAATGGCAATCAGCAAAAATTAATTGCTCCATGAAAAATCCCAAATACTCACATTTCGGGGCGTTATCTTGAAGCAGGATTAAATGTTGAACTATTTTTTTTTCCTAGATTTTTAAAAGTTGGGATTTTTTTTCATTGGAAAAGATAGGGTTTTTTCAGGATCTTCACTTAAGTATATAATTTTATTTTTTTCAAGTCAGCTCAATCTTAAATTGTGTGGCCCTATAGCGGTTGCTGTTTTGGTGTCTAACAGACCCTTTAGCTGGAATTCAATTTGTAATAAGCCCCAGCTGCTGAGTGGCCAATGGAATATGCTATTTAAAAGATGATTTCCCATGAATCCATGTGCAGTTTATGAAATGCAGTTTCTTAAATGTTTTAGATCAGTTCAGGTAGCAAGCATTTTTATTTGGGATGAACTGAGATGAAACATGATATTTTCTTCCAGTATTCCTGATAGAAAAATTGAATATCATTTGCCTAGTTGAACTCTGTCAGTGTCACGGAACTGCCATTTGTTGTTAGAAATGTTAAGGTGAAAAATTATTGAGCAGTTTTCCCAACTATTACCATTACTGCTCTTTGCTGTTTGTGGTACAGTAATATTAAGAGGCACAAGCTGAGAGCAAGGCTCTATTTTGTTAGACATTGTAAAACTATATAATAGGAGATCTTTCCCAAGAGAGTTTAGAATATCTGTGGAGAAGATAAGATTGAGGAGTGGGAGCGGAAGAAATTGAAGGCTGGAGCAGGCCAATGGCAGAAATAGGAAACTTTTTGTTGTTGTTGTTTTATTTTTAAACGTCAATTTGTTATTCCCTCAAAATCAGCCTTTTTGCTTCTTTTTAAAAATGTATTTTGTTTATTGTCTTTCTGTGTGTCACTTTGCCTTTTTCTGTGTCCCTCCTTTCCTTCTTTCCCTTTCACCCTCCCTTCTTCTCGATTACTTAGTCTGAAAATCATTTTCCTACAACATGCAGTTGTACCATCTCATTTAATCTATTCTGTTTAGGTTTTTATATCAACTGTTGGACCAGTATATATACCTTCTCTCTAAGGAAGTCTGTCTTTGTTATTCCACTCCTATATAAAGTTTTCAGTTTTGCCTGCTGTTTTTATTGTTTGTGGGCAGACAGGACTTATAGCTTCCTTGATTAGAGATGTGCAAACTCTTGGGGAAAAAGAAAAAAAAAAATCCCTGAAGATTTTATAACCCAATGGTGGAGAAAACAAATTACCATGCTTTTCTTTTAATGGGGAAAGGGAAGAAAGGAGCTACCAGCACTCTCCAGAAGTTGTGCGTTTCCACCAGCTGGCGTTGGAGGTGAGCCTAGAAAGAGGTGACAATTGCATTTTGTCTCTGCACTTTGAATGGGATTTCTGGTGAATACTGCATTTGCATAGAAACAACTGCTGCATGGAAATATGCTTTCAAATACGCAGGAAACCTTTTTTGCTTGTGAATTTTCAAGTCACTTAAGTGACCACCATATTTTAGATCACACCAGAATAGAAAGTCTCCCAGAAGTTGGCCTTGGCCTGCCTGTCACTGTTTGTGTCTCTCTGGGAGGCCTCAAGCTGCAGCTGAAAAAATACTGAAAATGGGGCCACTACATGTTTTTAATCCCCCCTCTTCCTCCCACCAAAAAGATCTACTTTTTGCCATGCAAATATTCATCCCTATTTCTCTCCTAATAAGCTTATCTTGCTGATAGTTTGACTAAGCTCATGTTGTATTCAAAACTCAGTTTCCTAATTAAAGTCCAATTCCAGTATTCCTCCTTAGATATTCAGTGCTTCTGCACACTGTGAAGAAAGATATTTTTAGAAAATATGGGCCACTTAATTCCCGTTAAGTTTTCTATAACAGATGGTATAGTTATTTGATTTATGCATTCACCTTCATGTGGCCCTGCTGACTGCCAGGTTTTTTTAATCCTCCGAAATTCTTTTTTGTTATGCACTGAAACTTCACCCTTTCCACTGCATGAAATATTAGTTTTACTTAGAAAATCTAACTGCGTGCAATTTTCATGTTACTGAAATTGTGCACGGTCTGGTGATTAATTGTATTGTCTTGATCACAGCCTCAGCCTGATGTTCAGGGCTCATTACAGCGGGAGGAATTCAGCAGAACACGAATCTTAACCAGGTGTGGCTTATTAAAGTGGCAGTGCCCAATTTAAAGACCATAAAGGATTTGTATCAAAATTGATGCTTTTAGCTACTTTTCCCTCCCAGGATTGTAGAGATGTAATACAAAAAGGACAATATAGCTTGCTCATGAAAATCACTCACATCCATCATGTGAAAAAGCAGCTTAGATCTGTTCCTCCCTCGAGTGGGAAGAGTTGCAATATACCTTTAGTACAGCACATTCATACCAAACATCTTCAAAACTTTCCTTAGTCTGACACAGATTACAGTTCCTAACGAACAGTTTGTATTAGTACCGAATCATGTACTTCTCATCTCTCAGGAAAATGTTTTTCTTTCCTCTGAAGATACCCTTACAGCATCAGCACAAATACCGAGGAGAGGTAAATCTTGTAGGAAGCTATCGACAGCATTTATCTTGAATTCAACCCAGACTTCGTATTTCCATTCCATATTTTATGCAGTCTAATCTGATGCGG
>NW_008796165.1:1202515-1218486 GCF_000699145.1 Aptenodytes forsteri
CTGATGCGGGGGAAAACAGCGGGGGGGGAAGGGGGGGTGGCACAGGGGAGGAAGGGGGAAAGAAAACTTTTAACTACCAGGTGAGCCTATCTTCACCCCAGTGTGAGTGCTGGTCCCTCACAGCTGATGCTAATATTCTGGTGGCAAGTTGTCAGGTGGCCAGCGAGGCTTACTATCTACCAGAGAAGCAAGGCAGCTTGCCGTTTGTTCAAATTTGGGGAAGCTTTCAGAACAGAGAAGATTTAAGTGAGTCTGTTGCCCTAGTCTTAAGCTTTAGATAAGCCATGTGAGTTGGGTGTGCTTTCATTGCTACTGTTGTGAGGAACTACAGCCTGACACTTCTCTGCCTCAGAAATGTGAGTAAACCTTTACACCTTCTCACAGCTATAGAAAACAAAGGCTAGGTGAAGGGGCTAAATCTGAAATTGTAGTTTGCTGCCGTTTCATCGTGCTCTGTTGGTGTCAGGTGAAAGTATCAAATGGAGCCACACATTCATCAGTTATAGTGTTTAAAGTAGCTGCTCCTCACAGGTCAGTGCTGGCTTGTGCTTCCTTAAGCCTAACAAGTATTTTCCTACCATTAAGAATGGGACCGGGCATGTTGTGAATCTTTCAAAAAAAAAAAAAAAAAAGACTTCTGTGACATTTTTTATGACTACAAAGGATTTGATCTGGTGACTTGATACCCATTTTCTCATAGTATGTGCCTCTGAATTGCTTATAAGCAGAAAACAGTGTGGGAACTCCAACACCTTAGTGTAAATATTGAGTGTTTAAAGATAGTGGCTAATATAGGACTAGTTACCTTGTTATTAGGGAAAGCAAGGAAAGAAGTAAAATGCCTTTGAAATGCAATTGAAGCTTAATCCTCAGCAAATCCAGAACTTTACACAAGGTGATACTTTCCTTTTTTCATATTCTGTGTGCTCTAGCACTAGCCCTAAGTGAGCTGCACACAAGCAAAGAGGACTACCTTGTTCCACATCCACAGGAAGAGTAATCTGATATGCTTTCAGTAGTTATTGAAGGGGAGGAAGATGATAATGAGAAGCAATTAATGACAAGAAAGCCATTGGAAACGTAGGTTATCATTTTAATGCCTTCTTGTCTTTACTTTCATAAGGACTGTATTTAAATTCTCCTTAATACTTAAAAATTATGGATAGGGTGGTATGTATTTTTTGAAGAAGGTTCATTCCTCAGGTCGTGTATGTGACAAATGCTTTAATCCATTAATTGCATGCGGCTGACCAAGAAGTTTGGCAGCGGATACTCCTTATCTGAAAAGGAGTAAGCCAGTGAGTGGAAAATCAGCCTTGCCAATAGCTGTTGTTATGGGAAGCTCAAATAAGGAAGAGGGATAAGGACAACGCCTGCTGAGAGCAGCGAGTCTGACATGGGCTGGTGAGAGGGAATTCCCAGGCAGCGAAGGCTGAAACAAAGGGAAGGTGCATGTCCTGGCAGGCTTTAAATAAAGGAGGGTACGCTTGAAAGCTTACACGGTTTCAGTGGAAGTGGGGCCTAAGGAATTAGTGAGCCAGTCCAAAACAGATCCCACAGGAAAAGCAGCATTGTTTCAAAGCCTAAGAGTACTATCTCAGTGGGCAAGAAGGGAAATGCAGGGGAAATGCTGGCAAGGTCGTACGGTGAGCTGCCCTAAGGTGCAGCAATGCACTGCGTGCATGCATTACGCTGCTGGGTTTCCCACATGGAGCTGCTAATAGTACAGTCCTGCTCCCAAGCCTATCATTCCTAATTTTTGAATGAGCTATTGCTTTTACTGCCTCTTAGTGACTGGAAATCTAGACTGTGGCTGGTGTTGTGGTATATGTTTCTTTAAGAAGGTGCTCTATAGAGATATCTTAGAATTAGCCTATGTATCATGAGACATAGAGGTTGCCATGGTAAGTACGCATTTTTTAATTGAATAGCAGACTAATAGGCACATAAAACCTCCATAACTTGTTGGCACATAAATTACCTCTCCTGGGGCTGTAGGCAATTAAACATACTTCTTTGCTGAAATTCTTTCCAAGTCTTTTTCTCTGTTTTTGTTTAGATCAGAGCCTCTCATATTTCTTTCCCTTTTTCCCTCAACAATGCTTCTTGGTTTTCTTTTGTCCCTTTTAGATTACTCTATCTGTCTCTCTCTCTCTCCTGCCTTCTCTTGAATGTCACTTCACAGAGCAGGGTAATAAAGAGGATATCAAGCTATAAAAGGGGTCTGGTTGCTTTTTTAAATTATTATTATTTAAAAAGCATAATTTGGTAAATTTGGTATTCATGGAATTCTCTGAGTGCAAAATAGTGTGAGGCTTATACAATATTACTCACCTGTTTGGACAAATAAATAGAAGTGGCCATTAAATTTCAAAAGGTATGTTCAAATCAAATATATGCATTAATATACCACAATCTAAGTAGGTGTTTTAATAATCACCTTTATGCAGCTCCCCTAAGGCCACATGTTCTCCCCAGAACGTAAGTTTATGATATTTTGTAACTTTAGAAAACAGAGTAATGCTGTTGTAAATCTTGTTTGTTTCTTTTGCTTCATTTGAGCTATTCTGATTTGAACTGGCTGGCCCAGAGATCTTTTGATGTTATTCTCTTTCCTGACAATACTTTCCTCATTGGGCATGTTTTATTTTGCTCTTCCAGTGGTGTAATGAATACATCATTTGCCTATGTGCATTGTTTCAAAAGTGGGCATTGTGTCTAATCTCTTCAGCGGTACAATAAATCACAAGCTGAGGCACTGCCTTCTCATTCCAGTTTTTAAAGATTTTTTCTTTTTTCCGGTTACACAGTTGTTATAGAGAAGCAAATTGAGAGAAGGTTATTTGTACTTGCTCATACCTCAGCTATTTTTAGAACCCATATTGACAAATTTTCAACTAGACATTGTATTTCTCAAAGAGCGCTGCCCTGAAATCACTGTGGCTTGAACAATAAGAAAATTCAGGACTCCAGGAGGCCAACACAACAGGATATCCATAAGTAACAACGCCTACTTATCAACAAGGGGTGAGCTTAACAGTCATGTTCCTGGCTGTGACAAACAGTGAGCAGAATTCCTAGCGAGCCGGAGAGCAGCGAATAAATGCAAAAGATAACTCTGAAGAAAGATTAGGCGCGGCTGACTTGGTCCGTTCCTTTGCACAAATCAAAAGCAATTTAAAGCAATAATGACTGCTAGTTTTCCACAGACATCCTGACTTTTATCCTATTGCACTACAGAGTTCATCCACCTTTGTTTTTTTGCTTTGATTTTAGTGTTCATTTTTTATGATGTTCATTTTTTATAATGAAAGTGGTCTTGTCTTGAAGGAACAAATGAGTAGTCTTTTTTCTTTTTTTTCTTCCCCTGAGTAGTTCAAAGACACCTTTAACAGCTCAGAACAAAAGGAAATTATTGTACAGATCAAGGGATTACAAAGCAATATTTTTACAGATTTAAAATAAAATATAAACAGCTGTTGAGAGATGAATGGCACAGAGACAGTTGTTGCCAATTCATTAATAATACCAACACAAATTCACTCTGTTTATTATGTTTTTAACCCATGTTTGTCAATAGGGAAAACAGTCATAATTTGAACTTGTAAAAATAATGAATGTATACCAGATAGGTTCAGTGTAGACTAGTGTTTGCCATCTGTGTCTGTGTAATCAATATTTTCTAACAGTGTAATGAGAAATAGCTCATTTATATCCTTGCCCCTTTGGCCCAAACAATTAGTCACCGTTTGTAGCCTTGTAGGTTTGCCTGCATTAGGAGGGGAACAGAGAATATAGGCAGTCTCATGTATTAGTGCAACCTGTCTCTAGTTGGAAGGAATTTACACAGTCTGTTTCCTTGAACGTGACAGAAACAAACATGTTGCCAGCCCTCCCTGGGCACAGAAAGCTTTGAGGCAGAGCTCAGTCGCTCTGCTCTCTCTCTGGACTATTTGCTCAACTACTTCTCTCCTTGCTACTTTCTCTTCCAGACATATGCAGCCTGCCAAAGTGTCCCTCCCCGCCACTGTTTCAGCATGGAGCTCCCTGACCACCTCGGCGGCTCCCACAGCCCATTGCTTTGGGTGGCAACTTCACGTGTTCCCTTTTGACTGCAGGAAGGCAGTGAAGTGCTCCTCCCGGCAGTCTGAAGGAGGGATGTTTAACAATCACACAGGTGTAACCAAATCTGTGCCATTCAATGGCAAGTTTGATAGCTTCTATTAACACTTTACCATAGCAGAATTTCTTTGATGTAAACTATCCAGCACACTAGAAATACTGCTTTCTAATGGAGCAATAACAGAGCACAGCAATGGTGATCAAGCTTGAGTTCTTTGAGTCATATGAGAAGTGCAAAGAGAAGGGACCTAAGGCAAGCAGGGATAACGCTTCCTCACCTCTTGCTAGGGGCGTTGGCGTTGTATAAAGACTTGTAGCTAAACAGAAGTTCATGTGGGACTTTGAATATGGGACAACAGAATTTGTATTGGACTGGTAAACTACATCAGGCCCTAATCTCACAGCTGTGTAACAGCTCTCTCGCATAGAAAACACTTAATTTCAGTGTATGTTTATAGCAGTTTTCAGGCTATAAGCTGCAGGAATTAGGTTCCTAAATAGATGAGGGTTTTTTTTTTTCTTCCATGAAGATCTCACTATCTCTCTGTACTTGTAAGGTATATAGTAAATTGATAAGCTACAATGATATTTAAGGCATCCAACAATATGAGAAAGATCAGCAAATGCATTGGGTTTTTTGT
Organism: Aptenodytes forsteri; assembly: GCF_000699145.1. NCBI lineage: Eukaryota > Metazoa > Chordata > Aves > Sphenisciformes > Spheniscidae > Aptenodytes > Aptenodytes forsteri. The sequence continues at coordinate 1,207,279 of NW_008796165.1, forward strand.
TTGTTTTGAACATCTTGTCAATATTAAGACCATCTTCCTGAGGTAGCCTTACTGAGTTTTGAACACTTGTCACTGGCTATCAGATCCCTTCATTGCTGGCAGCAACCAGCACAAAGGTAGTACAGGCTACTCTATTTCATGCAGGTTTACATGGTGGAGATGAGAGCTATTTCCCTGCACGCCTCTGAAGGCATTACACTAACTCCTGAAAGGCTTTAGTTTAATGACACTCTTGTGGTGTATCCTCTCCATCCCTTGCTCCTTTGTCAGGACTCCTTGAGATACCAGTGCGTTATCATAGAGGGATGCTGCACGAGCCAGTTTGCTTTGGATGAGCTGTTAAACCATGCTCCTTCTCTAACCACTGCTGTTACTTAGCTAACAGAGTGCAGGTGAAACTCGGGCATTACTATTGTGACTACTTTTGTTCTGGCCAAAATAAGCCTACTTACACTTTTTTCCCTGTCTTTCGAATTAATCCATTTTTCATGCTGAAAATGTAGATTTAAATCATTAAGTCTTTTTAAATATGCAAGGCCTGATCCTGATGTCTTTACTTATGCTGAATAGGATTTAAATAAGTTCACTTACTAACTTTCTATCCAGAATGAGAATCTGGCTCCTATGACCTCTTGAGAGGGATGTATTCAATGAAAATTGGATATATTCGGGTTGAGCTAATTTGTTCAGAACTGGTGATAAGGTTGTATGTATGCGTATGATGTACATATGTGAGCATAAGGCATGAACTGCAGATTACCATCAAAGAAACTCTGATGTCAGTGCTGAACTTCCCAAAGGGACATAAGAAGGAACATTAACTGTTTAAATGTGAACAACATCTTGCTGCACAAAGGAATTAAGATACTTGCATCCAGACTCTCTAGACACCAAAGGACAATGCTCATCTCTGTTTAGAATGAGATAATACAGATGGGAAGTGTAGAAACAGGCAGTTAATGTTTACCAAGCTGAATGATGTATTTATTTTATTTATTTACAAAATATTCCAGGTCTTATACTACTGCTACTCATACTCTTGACAGTTCATTTTCTGTGAGTAATTCTGTTGTCCCCAGTGCAAGAGAGGACAGTAAATAGATCTTGAGCGCTTCATCAAAATTCCCTTTCTATCACCAGTCAGCACTTCACTTGACTTAAATAAGCCAAATTAAGGTGCCATGGGAGACTTAAAAAGCAGTTTTCTCCCCCTGCCCCCAGGTGTTTCTTCTGCTATAAAATAATTTAGCCATGTTTTATCAGCAACATTAATAGTAAATGCTTACTTGGTAATCCTTCCTGGGAGCATACATTTAGTATATCTACTAGCGTGCAATTATGACTCTGATGGAAAGGTAAGTATTCCCTGATAAGATACCTGAGAAAGCAAAAATGTTGCTCTTGCTCTTATGGTGGCCTAAAATCCTCTATATTTATTAAGATGGGATAAATTTACAGTAAACTTATGCTTGGACACATATGCTTAGTATAACCTCTTTCATTCACAATAGCAATCTATAAAAGTGCCTTGTTTTTGCAATATTTACTTAAGACCTATTAAATGGAGCTGATTTATGGAAAATACAGAACATCCATCTCCAGAAACCTAGCTCCTCTCAAAACGCTTTATTTTAGATACCAAAACAGTCTCTTCAAACTTTTGCTCTTTTGGAAGCCTAAGCTACTTCTAGAGTATAACGATCGCTACCTCAACCAAAGTTGTGTGACTGTTTCTTCTGCTGTGCCAGAAGTGGCCATTTGTAACCTAATTTTTTATCCAGCAAGTACCACAAGAACAGGTCAGAATAGCACGGATGCATCTCGTTTTCCATTGTAATGTAAGAACAATTACAAAGATACAATTACAATTGCAAAGACTCAAGTTAGCTTCATTTGGATTCTATCTATATGCTTTTCTGTTTCATACAGGGAACTTTTACTCTTGTTTCAGATACCAAAGCATAAACATCAAAACAACAAAAATAATTGATGTATATGTGCTCTCAACTTTCTGGGTGCTTTCCCAGATTTAGTATTTAAATGTTGTTTTCGACGCTGGATTTCTCTAGGCAGTTTTTGGAAGTTTATCTTTTCAGAATAATTAATTGTGAAATGTCTCTGTTGCATAACTACAACAAAGCACACATTTGTGCCATCTCCTGCACTTGCCGCTGATTCATTCTGAAGTGTGTGAATAAAAGTTGCTGTTCAGGAGTGCAGGAAATCTTAACACTGGATTTAAGATGGTGTTAATGCGAACAATTTTGGGGGGAGTTTCCCTTAGTGACCATAGTCCACTGTGTGATTTCTATGTAGTCTGACCCCTTCTGAACCCAGACATGTTGCTGTGCCAAAATTTCTACAGCAGAAGCCAAAGAAATTGATGTTTAGTGTAATGGGCTGTTAGTGTTTCTCCATCATGAAAAAGCAATCGTGGTGATACAAGAGATGCTTTGGGTAGTATAAAGCTTGATGTATGAATGACTCTCAGGCAGCAGAACAATCCTGTTGGGCCTTGCGCATTGAAATCGTGCTGGGTCGGCACTCGGGCAGCTGCTTACCAGTTGCCCAAGCCACTACAAACCTATCTGTTTCTTCCTCATATCTTCTCTTTCTAGGCATTTTAAGCCCCTTTAAACTCCTTTCACCCCTACTGTTTGTGAAATTATCTAGGGGAGGGACAGAGAGTTGGGGGGGGAAGCGTGGGGGGTGTGGGTTTCACTTTTCTGGCCCTCTAGGTGCTTTGGGCTTTTAAGAAGCCTGAAAATATCATGTTCAACACAATCACAACCAGTGTCTACCTAATGTGACTCCTAGTCTGTCATAAAGCAACAAATATGACAAATACTTGCTCTAAATATTTTTAATATAATTAATTTAAGCATGGTAAGATAATGCAGTTTTGTAACAAATTACATTTATTGATAGCAAGTGAAAATTTATAGCATTTGATGCAAAATGACAAGTGTTGTCATATAGCCACTGATTGATATTTGTAATGAGGTTTATGTTGTTTGAAATATTTACTGCTCAAATAATACACATAATCTTCTGATGTTGATACTTTGTCTATTTTAAGACACTTTTATTCCAAACTAATAAACATATAGCTTTTTGATGTATTTCAAGGCACAGAGCTGAGTCCTGCTCTCTAATGAGCTCTTTCCCATCCTTTTTAAGAGCTTAGCGCATTGAACTATGGCAGTGCAGTATTGTGGCTATATGTCTTTATGGGGGCTTAGGTCTTGTGTTGTCTTTGTCCCTTCTCTGCATATATGAATAGCATCTAATACAATAAAAGTACTAACACAATCCTCAGGGGGATGTAAAATGCAATGTAATTGCCAAGTCCAGAGGTAAGATTGCTCAGGGGAAGGTGTGGGTGGCAGCCACACATGTTGTGGCGATCCCAGGTGTCTGCTCCAAAAAAAGAAAGGAACCCACCATCTGCTCTCCCCTGAAGGAGCACATTATATCTCCGATATGTTGTTAAGAGTATGTAATTAAGTCTCAGTACCTCTGAGGGTTACTTTCTTGAGGCTCCTTAACCAAGCTGACTGTTTTGACTTTGTATTAGCCAAGTAATTTTAAGACCCTCTATGCAACATCAAGCACATGATACGTTCAGTGCCACACTCTAAGTACTACATGGCTGGGTACATATTGTGACATGTAAGACAACTTAAATTGCACAAATGAGTCAACAGCTGCTTTAAAGACTCTTGATTGTACACCTGTGTCTGCATATTTCCAGTTCTCCAAAACTTCCAGGATTAAGACAGATCCTCATTCTGCAATGACACCTTTAATGGCACAGTTGTAGGTGATGTCTCTGGCTACGGTTTTTGCTCACCTGGTGCATGACTTTCGCAGGCTCCAGTCCCTCTAAAGCACAAGATTATCCTTTTCCTTGTGGCAGGTCTCTTCTTTCCAGTGCTTTCAGCATAACAACCCAAAATTTCTCCCTTGCCATCTTTTGAATCAATAACTTTAAAATACTGTTGCTGTTCCCATCTGAATGCAGGTCTGAAACTGCAATCCAATGTAAGATGAATATCCAGGAGAAAAAAGGGACCTAACTGTCATCGGATTAGTTCACTGAAATTGTAACCTGGACTTCTCTTGTTATAATTTAAAAATGCAGCCAAATATATGGTACGACCATTACTATACAAGAGAGATTAAAAAAGGCAAAGATGAGGGCAAAAACTTTTTGTCTGGAGACTTATAGAAGCCTATTTCTTGATCTGCTGCTCAGCCTTCCCTTTTTGGGGTGATGTCTTCATTTTGGGGCACTTTGTGCAGATTCATTGAGAAGGAAGGGGAAAAAAAATCCAGCAAGATAGTCTAACCTCACAGCTGGCTCTTACCATAATGGGCTCGAGATGCTGTGCTCTTAAAAATGGCAAACTGCTGTCATCACACTTAAAAGCCGTTTCAGAGGTGACACTCTCCTGGCAAAGGTCATCTGCTGTTGTGCAAGACAGGTTAGTACATCATTTTTTGTGAGATTGGAGTGCAGGGTGCTTCAGCAAAGCTCTCTGAAACACATCAAGGTATATTATCTTTTCACTAAAGCAAGGAGGATAACAGGTTTCCAGGTTCTGGCATGGCTGATGAGAGTCAATGTCCATCAGCAGTAATGCTCTGCGTAAACGTTTACCCCACACAATGCAGAAAGTTTTCTGTAGGGAATATCCCCCAAAATAGCACCATATTTCACAGTAATTTCTGTCTGAATTCATGCTCTGTTCAGGACAAAACACGTGGTTGCAGTGGGTTATAATTTCAGAGCAGTACCTGAATTTTTATCATAAACTGTGGATTATCATTACTGGGATCTGGGCAGACAGATACTAAATGTGGATCAAATACAGTTACCTATGATAATGCACCATTTGTGTTTGTGTGTATATACACATTTTATACATGTATATATGTATATACATGTATATGTATATATATGCTGTTTTCTATTGTCTACAGAAAAACCCTGCTGACTGGTCGCTGCCCTTTAGCAGTCAGCTCCTCCCAGTCAGGCAGAAGATGATGTGTGATAAGGAATGACAGACAGGAACAGTTTTGTTTGGAGTTATGAAGGGTAGTGCTGCTAAGCACATTTCACCCTGAAAGACAAAATTTTTTAATACGCTTTCTTTACTTAATCTCTTTTCTTACTCAAAAAGTGGCTGTAAAACCACTTTTCATTTTACGGTTTTACATGGTCACATTATGATTTTTCTCTGTACTGGTAATTGTGTTTTTTCCAGTTGTCCTTGTTCATCACTCATGCAAATTCAGCTGTCATACAAATGCCATCGCAGGTTAGCTCATGCCTTGTGTCAGCATTAACCATGACTCTTGGAGGTATTTTAAAAGTAGTGCGGAGTAAATACAGCCATATCAGATAAAGCTGGGGAAGGGGGGGAATGTCTTGGTGAAAACAAAACTAGATTTTCTCTTTTAGGGGTTGTAGGACAGGAGTAAGAGAGAAAAATCTTTCCTTCCCACAGAAAGAATGTTTAGGGTTTTTTTGGCATTTTGTTACATGCTTTTGCATTTTACCTTTAAAGTTTTAATTTGAAACCTTTTTTAAGCAATAAAAATGATATTTTCAAAGTGAAAAATCAGTATTTCTTAAATTAATCTGACAATGCAGTGATTTTACACTCCTTAATTTTTCTTCCAACAATTTTTTTGCTAAAGCACTTCATGGAACTTAAACACTGGTTTTGTCCCTCCAATTTGTTGGTGGGTTTTTTCCTTGCTTAAAATGAATGAGCAAGCTAAAACTATAAATTGTAGATAAAGTGAATCTTAGTGTTTCAAGGTAGAGAATTTTCTTAGGATGACACATAAGAAGTATTTAGTTGACTGATTTCTATAGATCCAACAGTTTAGTAGAAATATCCATTAAACCCACAGTATGACTTGAGGACAGAAAACCCCATGATGTTGTCTTCCCCCTAGTGAATGATTAAAGCCACATTAATAGGCCCTTGGTACTGAGGGGAAAAAGGAGTAGGATGCAGTAGGAGTGGGTGCTGTGGTGAAATAAAGAAAACAGAAAGTAAGGGAGAAGTAATGTTTTCTTCTAAAGCATCTTGCATTTGTGCATGAAAGTTCAGTAATGATATGAATAGATGAGCAGTAATGCTGACGTTTAAAATCTCTTCAAAACAAGAATATTTCCAGTAAATATACTTTTGAACAGCACCTTCTTGAAAAATCGTCCTGTTTGTGTGTGGGTTTAGGGATTTTTGGACAGGGAGAAGGGAAAAAGCTAGAAGGGAAAAGATTCTCCACTGATATATGGGTGTCTTTCCACTGAAGTCAATGGAGTTTGGTTACATTAACTGAACAATTGACCCTCATGCACTAACCGGAAGGTTTAGCTGTGATATTTGTAGGGCTATCATCTCATGTATCTGTTGATGAGAGGGATTGAGACAGACAGCATGGTAAAAATCTATGTTGTGTGGCCTTGTCTTTATCAAGAGATCTGGGAGAAAGCTGTCCGAAGATGAGAGATGCAGTTAGCCACAGCAATGAATCAAAATGTGTTGAATCGTGGTGTCTAGCTTTCATTCCTGCAATATCTATGTCCTGCACCGCCCTGTCTGGCAGCTCTCTGCTCCTGTTACAGGGATAGGATGCAAAGCCACAATGCCAGAACATGAACAGTTCTGCAGGTGACCAGAAGCCAGCCAAAAATTCAGCTATCTGGGCTGCCATTTAACATGGAAAAAATGCCCAAATTATGGGTACAGTCCAATGAATGGCCGATAAAGTATGGCCCCTTCTGAGGGGTTTCGTGCCTTTTTAACATAAAGGCTATGAAGAGCTGGTTCTGGTCCCAGTGCTTAGGGGGTCAGGGCTGTACCCATCACTTCTGCACCGCCTGTCCCTGAGGCTGCTCAGGGCTGGGATGGGTATGGGCACTGATGAGGGTAGCTGACAACAGCCAAAATGCAGTAATATTTTGGATACATCTTTGGTCTACTCCAGTAGCAATTCTGCATATGATGTACCTGTGGGCAGGAGGGTGGCATGCAGCCAGGTATGTCAGTATTGTTCCCAATAGGGATTTCTCTGTATCAAAGTTTCTCAGGTGTGACAGGTTTACATCCGCTCTGCATCACCAAAGAGATCAGTATCTGTCCTAAAATGTACCCTTGTTAGAAAAGAAAAATAAGTTACTGCAAAGTGATGTTGCATTAATTAAAGAATATAGTCGCCTGTTCCTAAAATGTGACTTTCAGTTTTAGCTTATTTCAGATTAACTGGTTTAGCTCTGTACTTTTCAGGCCATTAGAGGAAAGCAGCAATTTACAGCAATAGAGTGTAACCAAATATCATTCTCCAAATTACTCTTATTACACGCAGTTGGGCCACAGGTTAGTGGAGAGAGAGAGATGAGTTTACAATTGGCAAAGTTTGTAGAAATGTGGAACCCCTTATGTGCACAAAAAAAGTGAAGCATATGGTTTTAATTACAAGTCTTCCAGATAGTAAATTATAGTAAGATGTGACATCTAAGGGAAAAAGCTGACTGCTACTACAGCAGAAATGCAGGCCATGCCGCTGCACTGCATCTTGTTACAGGAGTTATAATTTGATATAACCGTATCCCAGAATCCTGTAACTGATTATATTTGGTCATGTTTTCTCATAAATGAAGGGGGACAAGATTAGTGATGGGTGAACCTCCAAAAGTTTAGAGGTTAGGATCAGTAAAGCTTAATCTTAAAATGTCTTACTGCTTACTTGAACCCTTTGATGTATTTTTTCTTCTCTCCATTTTTGTGTAGTGCCCTCCACGAATCTAAGGCTTTGCCCTTGCTTTCTACTCATCCAGCCTAATCCTCCCGTCCATCGGTTTCATTGTTTCCAGCTTCTTAGAGCAAGCATTATCTGCCCACCTGCATTCCCAACCCGGGGTGTGAGCCCCGTTTGCTGCTCCCACCTGTACTGCTTTTCTTTCTTTTAGTCTTTTGTACGGCAGTTTCAAAGGGTCTGTTCTTCCCAGCTGTCTCCCTGGCAATCCTGAGCAAAGGAAGGTGCTACCGTTGATCAAGATTATGGTGCATAGAAAGGAACAAGCACTAGGACCCATTTTTTGGGTGGAAAACATTGGCCGAGAGAAGCAAAATGTGGATAACGTTGGAAAACTGAAAGAGGAAATATAGAGTCAAAGTAGAGACAGCAAAGAATGGATGTATAGAGAGATGTGTAGGGGAACGAGGCGGAAAAATGTTTGAGGCACAGGCAATGAAACACTGGCACAGGCAATGAAACACTGGCCAAGAATAGGTGATTTCACCGTATGAACTAGAAAGAGATTAATTATCCAGTGTAACATGTAGGCCATATTGGACAGTTACCTTTGTGGTTTTGATTTGAAAATACTTTGGTTTAAAGTAATATAAATGTTAGCAGTTCTGGTAAAAACAAGTCAATTGCATAGCAGAATCTGCAGGGAAAATTATATTTTGTTAGAGCATAGAGGATAGATCTGAGGTTCTCAAACTACAAAATTCCTGATTCCAACCGTGACCAAAATTCTTTACACAAAGGAAAATTCATCAGTTTAATGATATAAAGTTTACCCTAGCCAGTGCTGAGGACAAAGGCAGTCGGTCTGTAATGCTGACATAGTAGCACTAAGTCCTCTGTACCACAACATGGTACAAGCACACTTACAGTTTGGGAAGGATTCCTTTGAGCTTGGGAGTTTTGTTTGCTTGTTTGCTTTTTCTTTTGCTGTTATAACAGAGAAGCTGAGACTTTGACCAATGTGGTATGACAAGTATTTGTTATCACATTTCACTGCCCTGCAATGGTAGTTCAAATAAAATCCAGATTTTGCATGCTCAGCCCATCCAGGCTGAACATTTCCATCTGTGACACCCTTCCACCATAGTCAGTGTGATGTGTTAGGAGAGTTAGTGTGTATATGAAGAGCCAGGTTTTTGCAAGGAAGTCTTGGATTTTCAGCTAAGGGTATCTGACATTCCCCAAAATGACTAACCTAAGTCTGCGACCACACCATGACATCCTGCTGTTCAAAGCCTAACCCAAACGTGAACAAACTTCATCAAATCCAAACACTTGAGATGGATATCCAAGTTCTTTTGTTTTCTGTTTTTATTTCTCTGTCACAAGCAAAGAATGATTGCTACATGACAGGTAGTCTCACTAGCAGAAACACAATAAGAAATATTAAAGAAAAGTTTTGATTGTCTGTCAGCATGTCCCCTTAGGAAAAACTGCCACATAATAGCTGACACTGGTCCTGGCTCCACACACGTATGTCATTTGATTTGATGTGAAGCACAGTGAGTTGCAGCTGGCAGATATTATTGCAATATTGAAGTATTTTACAGAGTAATGGTACATACAGGCAGCATGGCATATTCCTAACAGTTTCCATGTACTTTCAGTTCAACAGTACAGTTGTGTATACAGATACTGAAGTGCTCTCTGCATTTAATTGGCAAGATCTCTGCAGTGATACAGCATGTTATTTTCCTTACCACTGCTCAGGTAAACTGACAGTAGAAGTATAATGAGTATAAATTAGTTATAGACCACACAGGTCATATCAAAACCTTCAGAAGTGTGTAGACTGAGATTAAAAGCCTAAAACTTCATGAGAGGATGTTTGTGTAAGTTTTCGGAGCAGGCTGTGGAGGTATTCTGCCTTCAGCCAGTTCCTCAGTATTTCAGCTTTCAGTTTTGGAAGAAAGCAGAGACTGTGAAGCCAAAGAACAATGAAGTTTAACAAACCCTGTGTTGATTTAACCCATGGTTCTTAGTGTACCTTACTGTAAACTGTTCATCTTGGACTTAAATTTTTTTTTTAAATCTGGAGCACAACTAAGTCGCTCCCCGATGATGGTCAGCAGTATAGACCTTGTTTCTCTTACTAAGTGTTTTAACAGAGCATTTGGCACCTACCAGCTCAGTTTAAGACTTTCAATTACGTAAATTATTCTGAACAGTTGACTGGCTGAAGTTCTTCAGAATATTTGAGAAAGCTACTTCAAAATGTGACTAAGCATTGCAGAGTTTAAGATGTTTTTTATTTGAATTGTGCTTAAAATGCTCAGAGCAACCTATTTTGTTGCTCAGAGCAGACAGCATCGTGCAGAGGCAAACGGGCCTTGCTACGGAGGAAGTGTTCTCTCAAGATAAGTCAAGTATTGTGGCTTTCAAAGGTCAAACTTTTAATGGAGCTTATTCTGTTCTACTGTTTGAAAATAGAAATAAAATACGGCTACAATTAACATCCAATATTTAATCAGATGATGTTCTCTCAGCATTCATGCAGTGTTTGTTTTGGTAAGCTACTTGGTAAGTCTAAAAGCCAGAAAACCTCCAAGAGAAAAGAGAGGAAGAAGGAATCTAGAGATTACAGAAAGGTCAATAATACTTTTTATCTTAAGAGGCTATGGGAGCTGGACACTTTTGATGTTTGTGGAGGAGTAGATGAGGAGGAATTAAAAGGAAATTACCTATTTGTATCATTCTGAAGCCTCAAAGTTTTGAATTTTTCACAAACTCAGAGGTATATTAGAGGAACGGTATGGCTAAGTGCAAATATGCATTGCTGGCTTGGGCAGGATGAAATAATAGCCAAGCATCAGAGTGTTTCTTAGGGCCCACACACACACAGTGCCCCCTGATCTGGTATGGAGTGAAAGGATATTAACACTGGAGAAGGGGTGAGAGCTGCTGAGGAAACTCTGTTGACCTCCAGCAGTTTACGGGAGCACCAGGAGGCCTCAGGGCAGAGTGGAATGGCCCATCCACAGGAGCTGGTGATGCTAGAAAAAGTTTCCCTTCACTCTAAGAGAGAACAAATGTTGACATTTTAATATTTGCATTCATTGCAAAACTTCAAAAAATAAAAATTTGAAACACCTCACTTTATATCAACTCTTAGAATCATAGAATCATTGAGGTTGAGAAAAGACCGACACCCACCTCGCTACAACCTCCTTTCAGGTAGTTGTAGGAGCGATGAGGTCTCCCCTCAGCCTCCTTTTCTCCAGGCTGAACAACCCCAGTTCCCTCAACTGCTCATCAGAAGACTTGTTCTCCAGACCCTCCACCAGCTTCGTTGCCCTTCTCTAGACACGCTCCAGCACCTTGATGTCCTTCTTGTAGCGAGGGGCCCAAAACTGAACACAGTATTGGAGGTGT
>NW_008796165.1:1220865-1254668 GCF_000699145.1 Aptenodytes forsteri
ATGCACTTGAGCTGGGCTATCGATTTTGCCCCCGGCATCGGCACGCCACCCCTCGGCTCATCTCTGGCGAGCCTGGTTTTATCCCCTCCCCCCTTCAAACCTAGTTTAAAGCTCTCTCAAGCCCTCTTGTTACATTAAAACAAGTTGAAATACTACCTCAACAAGTTGTTTCAATAATGATCCATCAAAAACTTAGAAGAAATCCATGTACAGCTGTGAAAAGTTTCAATTTTAGCCCTCTTGTTACATTAAAACAAGTTGAAATACTACCTCAACAAGTTGTTTCAATAATGATCCATCAAAAACTTAGAAGAAATCCATGTACAGCTGTGAAAAGTTTCAATTTTATCAAATCATCATTTTCTGGTGGAAAAACTGCTCCACTGGAAAAACTTCTGCAAGCTTCAGTAGAAAAATCCCTGGACAATTATGCAGTCCAATAGCTCAGCAAGAGTGTCTCTCCTGCCATTTTATATTCTTTTGATGAAAGCTTCTACCTCCTATGTTTTTTGCAGCGTATCTGGTCAATAGAAGAACTGTTCTTTCCAAACACAGGAGAATACTCCAAAAAGAGAAATCTATGGGTATCTGTTTCAATTGTGCATGAAATCTCTTTGGGCTAACACCTTTCTTTGCATTATCCGATGGAAAGACAAGATTTAAGGCTAAATGTTCATGCAAAGGAAGGTTATAAATGACATGGGAAGGTGCTTGTAGGGAGAGCATAGATTCACTCCTTTCCTCGCCAAACAGAACAGACTCCCCTGACACAGCTGAGCAACCACAGCTAACCAATGCTGTTGAGATTCAATATATATTATCATTTTCGAGGAAATAGCTTGTTATTAGACTGCAGAAAGGGGAAAAATAACTTGAATAAATCAGGGGAAACTGACTGTCTAGGAATGTAGGAAAAAAACCCACTAAATTGGACAGGTAAATAAATCATTATAAACTACTGGCTAACATCTGGAGTTTTTATAAATGTGAACTGTTTATTAAGGATGTTCAGACTTCTTAGAGCCAATCCTATATAGAAATTAGTAGTTTAATCACAATGTTACTTACAGAACTTTGTCTATCAGTTTGCCAAACACCTGCATGCCATCTTTCTCAAGAAAATGATTCTTTGACTCTTTTACTATGAAGCAAAAGCAGTTAATGGCATTTTAGATTAATTGTTCAATTGATTCATCTGTATGGGAAAGATTTTTTTTTAAACACAGCATTTCTGTTGAATTACTTCCTCCCAATACTCTTAAATGTGTATCAATCTATCTGGCTTTTTTCAACAAAAGTGAATATTCCACTGAATATGAGAATTTATTTTAGAAATGGCTTTTTCTTTCTGGAAAAAACTGCAGAAATGGGAAAAGTTCAAATATTGGATGCTCTTTTCTCAGACTAGCAGAGAAAAACACAATCAAACAGGGTACATTTATCACGTGAATGTCTCAAGCTCTAGGCTTAGGTCTGCATAATTCTGGAGAGGGGCTTTAATTTCAGTTTCTGTAGATAACTGGCTGTTGGGGAAGAAATTAAGGGAGAAACTGACTCTGCAGCCAGGCTTGGGTACTCTTCTGTGATGTGGAAGACCTTACTTGAGCCTTTAGATGCAGGAGATGCTCATACAGAGCAGATGCTTCCTCCCAGCAAGGGAAGCCTGCTCACTTGCAAGGCCCAGCTGCTTTAGGAAAAGTCAAGTGTCAGGCTTACAAATGCAGAATTGCTGAGCTGGAAAGCTAGGATGCCGAGGGACCCTTATTCAGACCAAACAGGAAAGGCAACCTGGGACACTTCCTTAAGAAGTGGGAGCAACTGGAAAGCTTTGAGACCAGTGGGTAGTGTGTCACATAACATCAAGTCTCATCAGCCTCTGAGCAGGCTTAAGAGAAAAATTAAATCCCTACCAGTAAACACAGTCCTGCCAAAGAAGAGATCAATCTGGCCTTGGGCTATGGTGTATACAGCAAGGAAGTAGAGACAAGGTGAATTTCTCCAGGGCTTCCTCCTACCTGTGCTGCAAGATGGAGGGAGCTTTAGCTACTCGGTGTATATCACTAGACAGTCTGTTGTGACCATTTTCTTTGTAATAGTGCTATTTATCAAGAGGAAAGATGGCAGGTGCCCTGGGACTGGGAGGAAATCCAAGGGATGATGTGTTCAAGATGTCAAGTCTTGTGAAGGTATACAGCATCAGCAGTGAGACAACAATCAAGAACATCAAGGCTGTTGCTGTAAGCAGTGACAAGCACAGAAAAGTCAAACGGAAGGATGACTACCAGTCCCACCCCAAGCACCAGAGCGAAGTCTTGCAAATGCCAGCAATTGCAGGGAAATACCTTCTGGAGGCCATGTACTGTATGTGAGACTTGTCTGATGTCCACAGGGATAAGGAGCCTGGATGTGGTCGAAGAGAACTACATTTTCTCAAATTAATTACTCACCCTGGGCTATTCATTTGACTAAACTCAAAAGTAACAATTGCCTTTTTTAAAGTTGTGTGAGCTCCTAATCATCTGCTGAGAAGGCAAGAAAAAGTTTGAATAAGCAGGAGAAAGTTAAAATGTTGTCTTTGGTCTTCACAGAAACATACACATTTCCTTCCCTGACTCCCAGGTGAATAAAGCACTTGCTACGTGCATGTCTTATGATTTGCTATTTGGTCTGATAATATTCACACTGAACACTTTTATACTGGTCTTGATGTACTGCTAACCATAATAAAATTATAAGAAGCATATAAGCTTAGTACACTTGAACTGAAAAATATAGTGAAAAATGCAAGAAATATACACATTTCCTTCCCTGACTCCCAGGTGAATAAAGCACTTGCTACGTGCATGTCTTATGATTTGCTATTTGGTCTGATAATATTCACACTGAACACTTTTATACTGGTCTTGATGTACTGCTAACCATAATAAAATTATAAGAAGCATATAAGCTTAGTACACTTGAACTGAAAAATATAGTGAAAAATGCAATATGTAGTAGCTTATCTTTTCAGTGGAGAATGATTATAACAAAAATCTACTACTTATGCTTAGATTCATGGCAAATGTACACACAGGCACTGCTGCCTCCATAAATAGTGACCTGGCTTGCGCTTCAGTGAGATGAACTGTAAAGCAGGCACTACTGTTTCATCGGCAGTAGTGCAAGACACACTGTAGACTCAGTTAAAGGACACTTGGCCATCACAGCTGATTCCACATATTCATTTCACATCCCTCTATCCTTCCCAGATACCATCTAATTGGTTTTGAATTATCATGTTTAACCTCAGCAAGTTGCCAGTGTTGATTGTGCAGGTTCACTGTGCTGCTCAGTTCAGCTGTAGGGCTTATGACAGGAAAGCAGCAGGGGAAAAAACAAAACCTTTGCCTTATGAAGTGAGGATATGAGTGGATATACCGGAAAATCAAATGCCACAGTTGTTAGCTCTACTACATACCCCTCCACATCAGGAAGACTGTCCCAAACTTGCCATATACTTTATAGGTGCATAAGAAGAGATAGTCCTTGCCCTGTAGAAAAAATAAAATCAGTGGAATGTCCTTTAAAGTGTTCTTCTGACAATAGCTATAATAATAAACTCTGAGAGAACTAAATCTTTTTGATAAGAAAAACCCCTATGACTTGATATTAATAGCCAGTATATGTGTTATATGCAGCTAGGAAATTATCGATGTTTCCAATTGTTTAATGTGAGTTATCCTCTAGGTTTTAGTTCAGTTTCTTTTGGATGTACTTATGCAATAATGTCTTGTAACAAAAGTCTGTGCCTTGTGTTTGAAGCCCCGGGAAAGCTCCTGTTGTGTCTCCTGTCTTGGAGATTGTGTGCCTTGCTAGATTCTCCAAATGATCTGTGGGGCAAATATTTCTGTCAGCTTACCTCATACATCTAGTGAAATGAACACGAGAAGAGAGAAATCATTTCTGACTTCTTCATTTCCACACCAGCCTATGGCCATTAATCCTCACCTCCAGCTTGCTTATAGTGTGTTATTCCTCCACACGTGCTGGCCTGGGGACAGAAGAAGCCAAATCCTATTTTAAAAACAGATGGTCAGAACCATATACTTAATAAAATATTAAGCAGAAGTCAGTATGAATCCACTATTCCAACAGCTTTACCTTTTGACTCTCGCTGGATCTCTCTCTCCTGGGTTTATTGCATTGCATGTATTTTGAGTGCTCTGGATGGTCCTAGCTGTCCCTCCTTCTCTCCTTTTCAAAACACCCTGTCGAATTAGGAGGTTTTTTGCTACATCTGCAGCCTGAGCAGTCCTCTCCAAAGAGATCACCTTGCCTCATTTTCAGTTCTGAAATGTTGATGTCTCTGAGCTAGCTAACCAGACTCCACTTAAAACTGGAATAAGAAAGCACTTCTGAGATAAAAATTAGCTTCTCTTGAGGGCGTGTTAGGTCACAAACTTAAGACAGTTGTTGAACTGCTAATTTCTGTCCTTTGACTGTAATGGACTCTAAGTAAATAGTTCAGACGTAGGAGGCAATGCTTTAGAGGGAAATACCATCTAGCAATTTTACTAATTTAGAGCTATTGGGGAAGAACTCTCTCTTATTTGTAGACTTTAAAGATGCTTATAAACATTGTTTCAGATTCTTTGTATGGGCAAAGTCTATAGTCTTACAATCCCTGCAGAAAAGTCAGCCCCATCTCATCCGGTTCATCCACTGTGGTTTCTCTTCTAGCCACTTTTTCAAACTTTTTTGCTTTTAGACATATTCAGGTTTTATAACTGTCAGCAAGAAGGAAAAAAAATGAGTGTGTGTGAAATAAAATGGTCTAGAGGAAAGCTAAGAGTGAAATATTTGCTAATAGACAGCGACTTGGCAGCTCTGGAGCCAAGAAACATCAGTCTGGAAGCCAGCGAATAACATGTCCGTGAATATAGAAAGTAGGGACCTGAAAGAGAAAAGAGGGACCCAGTCATGACAGCAAAGAAAAGAACAGAATGGTAGAGCTAATTTTTTTTTTCTCTTGCATTTACAAAGCTTGTCTTGAGCTAGAAAATGCAATTTCTTTCTTAACACTTCTGTCCTTCATTCAGCAAATATTTTGTCTGGCTGCCTCATGTTTGCTTCTCTCTTGAGCAAGCAGAAACTATGCCATCAGCTCTGGAAACAGTATCAGACACTTCACTAACACATCAGCTAACATTTAGGTCATCAAGTTTTGGGGAGCTCAGATTCAGAGGATGTTTTTACAATGAAGAGGCCGATAACATTCATTCCACTTCTGACTTTACCACTTGCTTTTGTAGTGGTATTTAAAATTAGCCTCTGTGCACAGGAGAGGGTCTTTCATTACGAAAACAGACTGCTGAAAATATGTCCATTTAACATGAGCAATCTGACGCTTCCCTTTGCGTGTTAACTGAGCTCTGTTGAGGGTGTGATATCGGTGTCTGTAACAACACAGTAAGAAAAAAATATCATCAGAGCGATGCGATGGATTTGGTTGTTGAAATAGATACTTGCCTTGATTTATCACACGATTGCCTGAACCTCCTGTGATGCTGCTGCCCAGCTCAAATCCCTCTTGAAAACTAATCCGCTATCAAAGTGAGTATATTCTAAGCAGCCTGTGTCATGCACCAGGGCTTACTCTTCGGGGCTTGCGCACAGCTGTAAGAGCTGGCCGAGCCTCTGTACAGTGCGAGACTGAAAAACCTTCTCTAGGAAAGAGATGCAAAAATGTCATTAAATGTTTAAAGAAATATAGGGGTGATCCCAGGAGAAGAAACATCTAGAGTATTGCGGGTGTGTAAAAGTGAAACTAGCGCAGGCACTGTTTTAACAGTTTTGCCTCTCGCGCAGAAACAGAGGCAGAAAGACCCGATTTTTGTGATAGCGTGCCATGGCAAATACAATTAAAAGCAGAGAGGAGGATTAGGATTGAAGTGCAGTGAATGCTAAGACGTGGTCGGGGGTTTTAATTGAAATTGTTTTCCTCTGTAATTCAGGGAAACTGTGTTTCTCTGAGAAAACTGGGATTCTGCCAAAATCTTGATTTACCATTAGAAAAATTGATAGGTTGTTTCAAACTAATAATTCCAATTTGTCAAAAATGGAGGGGGGGGGAACCAACTTTGGTTTTCATTAGTTTGACACAGATAGCTGTCAGTTTAAGTCACCACAGTGTTTTGTGTAAGTTAAAGTGCAACACTTTAATGTTACCATTTTTGTATATTGTTTTTTGGTGCATCATCCTGAGAAATGAAAATGGAATAATAAAGCAGTAGTTTGCTAATGATGTGCATAGCACTTCAGTGACACAGATTTGCACTGCAATGACTGCATTTTGCTTAGCTTAATTGAATCATACCATTTCAATGCTGGAATATCACATTTTGTTTTTAAAAGAAAAAAACCCCATTATTTCTGAATTTCAGTTTTCTATTCTAAACAGAAATATGCTTTAAGAAAGAAAGCAACTTTTCATCCTGGTTCAGGAAGAAAAGTCAGAAATTTCCCATGAGGCAGAAATTCAGATTTTTATTATTTGCTTTTGAGCATGAGTCAAGAGCCACTTCTTGCCAAATAATACAATGGATAAATATTGGCATTGCTTTTACATAGTGGACTCGGTGTTAAGTGATTTGGGGGTTTTGGTTGGTTGGGTTTTGCTCAGTATTGTGTGTTGGGGGGGTTATTTTAGCATAAATGATGATACTTGACATTTCTACCCATTTTAACTGTGAATGACTGAATCAAACTTTACAAGGATATTACTCTGCAGGAGATAAGATTGTGATATGCCTTTCCTTTAGGCCACCCAGACTCTATACCCTATAAATTGTGTATTATAGAATACCTTTCTTATCCCTTTACCTCTAACCTCACTGCTACATCCAGCCTGAAACCCTTTTTACTACTCAGAAAAAGCCAGAAAGTTTGAAGAAGAGGAGCTGATAGCCATCTCAAATGTTGTTAATAGTGAGCACTTATTAATATTTTAAATAATTTAATATATTGCAAGTACTGAAGAATTAAAATTAGTTTTAAAGGCTCTATAGATGAAATTAATTTCTTGAGTATAACTAGAAATGTCCCTTTCACGATAAGAAGCCACTGGAAAATCTCCTCGATACTTTATTTATTCTCCTCGATACTTTTCTTATTCTTTTCTTTCACTAAAGGAGATTTATCTTTTATTTAAATAGCACTAGATACATTTCACATAGAAAACTAACTTCAAAAGTATAGATCTTTCTTCTTACCATCAATTATTAAAGCCCTCCGGGTGTTTAGTCTTCTACAAAATTACAGACAACTTAGGTTTTTGACAGATTCAGGAGGGGTTATATGGGCAAGAAATTCACCTTCAACCTCAAAAGACCTATCTGCTCATGGCA
Organism: Aptenodytes forsteri; assembly: GCF_000699145.1. Taxonomy (NCBI): domain Eukaryota; kingdom Metazoa; phylum Chordata; class Aves; order Sphenisciformes; family Spheniscidae; genus Aptenodytes; species Aptenodytes forsteri. The sequence goes on from NW_008796165.1 coordinate 1,228,251, forward strand.
AGCTGATTTATTTTTTTTTTACTGTCCTCCTCCTCTGAGGCCTATAATCCCTATATATTTGTGTATAAACTAGGAATTTATTCAAGATTCTGTAACGATCTCAACAAGGAGCATTACTGACTTATTTTCCTGCATTTATGTCACAATGTAAAGCTCTTGCAAATGGCAAATGTAAGAATTTTCATAACGATCGTTAAAGGGAAGAGGCTGTGGGATATGCCACCCGTGTTGCAACCACACTTCAGGAACGGCTGATGCTCACTGCTCACCCAAGGACAGCCTGGCCAAATACTGGGGGGATAAATACAGGTGGTTTCTGAGAGACGAGGGCTCATAGCACTGCTGCAGACACACCACCTCTGAAAATCAATTCTGACTTGTATTCTCTTCTATTCTATTTCTTTGAGATTTATTTCAGCTTAATGGCTGCCAGTGCTTTCTTTATTACTGTCTCTTGGAGCCTACAGCTACTTTAGCCAGGCAGCCCTGTCTAACTCTGTCTTCAGTATGTTTTGAAGTTATTTTGGCTGAAGGAGGGACCAGTGATTGTAGAAAAAGCTTCTTTTTCTCCAAGCCATTGCTGGGCTTTAAATTTTCTAATGCTGGAAACAGATCAGAAAATGGGGGCCCCTCAAAGCCACCCTCTAGGACTGCTCTGCCTCCACCTTCAAGACAGGCTATCTGTGAAGATCAGATTATATCTGAGATGCAGCAACTTCTCAACACACGCCAGCAGAATCCGCAGAGGTCTGGCAGAAGCATGCTAATGTCTTTGGGGTAGTTACTTTATGTTCATTTAAAATGCAATTAGACAGAACAAATACTATGAGGAAATGGACAAGATTTTACATTTGCATACAAAAATTAGGGGGAAGATCTTTTCATCACGTTATAAATTTTATATAAACATTATGGAAGGGAAATAATATGTGGCGATAATATAGACCGATATAATGAAATAACTGAAATAATGGTATTGTTGTCCATGGGGTCAAAAATTATTCCCAGACAAGAATTAATAATTTATGGAAGTGTTTATCCCTGTAATTAAATACTGGAACTGAGAGCCGCTTCCTGCCTGGTTGTTTTAGTCTGCAAAAATTAGTCCTAAACTCTACGAACAGAAACTTGCATGAAAAAGTACCTTTAGAAGGTTATTGTATTTTCTGTCTAAAGAAAAGGGCTCCTTTGCTCTGATTTAGAATGGGATGAGCCTTATTTTCAAACAAAACTCTGCATGCAAACAAGGGAAACCATGGGATTTGTCATGGAAAGGGAATTGGAAACAAGGAACAAATCTATGCTTTTGTACTTCTAGTGCAGTTGTAGTTAATGGTAATAACATTTCTTAACAAGTTTAAGGTCTGTAGTGCTAGACACTGTCAGCTGGGAGCACGCCTACCTGGCCATTGATACACATGACAAAGCTCCTGGTTAGGTCTTCTCTGAGCTTGAATGAGGCATTTTCTTTATAAGGTCACAGAGCTAAAATTGTAATAAAGGCAGTAATATTGAATAGTACTTTTCTAGGAGCATCTTCTGAGCCAGTAACCCTTATACAGCTCTTTAAATATGCCAGGAGTTTAATTCTAATCCAGAGTAAAGGGATGAATTCCCACTTCAATGAACTTTACTGGATGAATGCGAAAGCAAAGGCTACCTCCCATATTTTTCTGCCTAACGTTAATGAGTTTGATATTAGCATAATATAACCACTGCATTTCATTTCTAACCTGAATAATTAAAAAAAAAAAAAGCTGGAGGCAGAGGGAGAATGGGGGAAGGGAAAAATGTCTTGAAATACAATCTGCCCTGATTTCAACTCTTAGGTACTAATCTTTCTTGGCAAGCTGAATACACTGAATTTGTTTGTGCTGCTGAATGTGTAGCACAGAGCACAGCTAAGGTGGGGGGAGAGGGGGGCGGGAACACGAATTCCTGCTTGTCCGTGAACAATTGGCCAAGCGGGTCAGCCCTATGATTCCTTATTCTCCATAAATCCACACAAAGGTAGGCACAGGTGAGGGCTTCTTCTCTAAGTAGCCAAGAAATATTAATAGCAAGAGGGCTTGAAAACACTGTGTGCCTATGGGAGCAATGAAGAAATGCTAAAGGACTGAATCCCTCATGCTGCCTCTGGGTTTGGAAGACCATGAGGTTGAATATGATACTGTGGGAGCCGCATGTACTCGGATAATATCTGCATAGATCACCAATATGCTCAGGTACTCAACGAGCTTCATAGTAAGTCACCTCCTTCCTCATTACCACCACAGAAACACACGATTACAAGTGCCACAACTGGGCACTATTAAAAAAATCTTTGTCCGATGAGCACTAAGATGCAGCTATGGGGTCATCATACAAAAGCAATCCATTATTTTGATTAGCGTAACACTTAAAGGCCAGCTTGCACATTAACTATTTTAATTGTCAACTATAACAGCACTGTGGTGTAACATTAAAGGTGCTCTAAAGTTTGCTGTTTGCTGACAATGCATGACAGTTCTGCAGACCATAACACTTTCACAAATGCTCTGAGGCAGGCTATATATATTTTTTCTATGTAGTTTGAATTAACATGAGTTTGAGAAAAGTCCAGATGGCTGGATTGTTATTAGTCACCCACACATACTGTTCTCTTGTAGAAAGAAAGAAAATTTAAGTTCTGAAAAAGAAGGGTGAGGTTGTTTTGTGTTTGGTTTTCTTTGGTGTTTTTTTAAATGTGATTCCATCAATTACACAATGAAAATGTTATTTTTCTTTAATTTGAATGAAACTCCAAGGAAGCTGCTCTAGCTTTATTTAGTAATTGACCAGTCCCCTCTCCCATAAACAGTAATATGTTTGGTGTCGCTCTCCTCAGCTGCCTTTGGATGTTTCCCTGAATAAGTCTCATATTTTGATATTTCTTTAACCCTTAAAGGTTAGAGGGAATTTACCAAGCAGCCTCTTGTTCTCCTGCCCTAAGGCAGTGGTCTGCCTCTGACTCCTGTATCTTCCTGCATCACCACCTGGGACAACATGAAGTGGCCTTGTTTCCTTAAAGCATGGAGTAAATCCTAATGATGGATTTTTTTCTCTCTGAATCCCACCAGTGTCCTCTGAGGTAACCCTCCTCCCTCAGGTCTCTTTCATCCCCTTTTCTCTTTTGCAAGCCTATAGTTAGGTGTTTTCTTGTTTTAAACATTACAAGGTCAAACAGGCCAGTCAATATCTGCTGGGGCCGCTGGCTACTCCCGCAGTCAAATCTAGCCTTCTGCCACCACATAGCCTATAAACCCTTTTTTTCATTGGTGATAGTATTTGAATTCAGAGTTTGTTCTGTAGTTTTTTTAGTCTTGATGAGATTATGGAAGAGATTTTTCAAAGGCATAAACAAGACTTATATGTCCAAGTCCCATTGGCTTTCAGCAGGAATGGTCAGTGCCAGAAGCGTTCTGTGCCTTTGACAATCTTCCCCTATTTCTTAAACAAAGATGGTACAAATAAAAGGTTCTTTCATTTCGGAGGAATTCATAGAGATCATAAATTAAGGCTTAGCTAGATAAACAATTTAAATCCAGTATGCTTTGTAGTGGAACTATGCCCCAGAGTGCACTGTGTACTAAGACCCAGAGCATGCTTAACGCAGCAGTAGTCAGGGCCTTTGCTGATTTACTGCCAGATGTGCCAGACCCACGAGGATATCCTAATGTGGGGAGAAGGGCTGAGCAACGAGCTTGCTGGGGTGGGACAGAGGGAACTGCCAAGGGACTGGGAGGTGGCAGGTGTCCAGTGTCAGGAAATTGAATATTTATGGAGAAACCAGATGGAGTGAGGATCTCTATTCCTATCTTGCTTCTCTCTTAATTTGGGGAAGTCTCTCTGCATTACCACATGACACAAAATTTGGCAGTTGTGGTGACTACTGTGTGAGGAGACTGCTAAAAATATCAAGCCTCCAGCAGATGAAAAAGCAAGAGGATATGAGCTACCTAATCAGCTTTCTACACCTCTCACCTCCACAGATCGAAGTACTTAACTGTATACTATTCATTAAGTAAAAATCTCACTGCTGAATTCTGTTTACCAGGTAAAGAGATTTTTTTTTTTGTCACTGTTCCAATTAATCGGTGTTTCCTGTGCACATGGAAAGAATTGCTAAGCTCTGACTCATCGCAGTGAGTCCCCCGCTGTTGCGGATAATAGTGGAGTGGGGGTGGACACGGCTGACGAATACGCCTTTAAATTCCATTTGGGTTATAAGCTCTTGGGGCGTAATGATTTTGTAGGTACTCTGTCATGTGTCATAATGTCACATCACATAAGGTAAATATGACTCATGTAATCCAGTTATTGCCATTAGAATATGCTGAAAGGGGTTTTTTGTGCAGTGCAATACCCCACGTGAAGTGTTTTTCCCCTGCATTTTAGTGTTTCTGGTGGGAATGTTTGCGGGAGCGCAACCAATCCTTCCCGTTTAGCTTCAGACATTAGAATCTCAAGAGCCTCTTCAGAGTCCCTTGACATGGCTGAGTATGGCACGGTTAAAATGTCTACTGAAAGCAGTGTGAAAGTAGCAAGTTTTGACCCTCAGGAAGACAAAAATATGGCTATTTTAAGAGAGAGAACCTCTTAAATCCCTCTGGTAAACAGCAGGAGTTGCAGTCTGTCAGTGTCTCGAAGTCTCTGAAATCTGCTGAAGCATTTGGCACTGCCTCAGAGTTGGAAATTTTTTTCTTCATCTGATAATAGGAAAAGGGGAGATTTTGTTGGAGTTCTTGTTTTTTGCTTTGTGTTTTCTGTTTTTGTTTTGTATTTAACGTCAAGGAGGCACCTCACAGTAGTAAGAAACTGTCCCATATAGACATTTTTTCCACTTTTGCTTGCCAGGTAAACACAGCACTGATTTGGTGTTGTAGCTAACAGGAGGTAAATAGGGAAATAAGGAGGCGTTTCAGCAACCAGGTCACTGCTATCTCTTAAAAGTAATGGCTAAAATAATTTTTAAAAAAAAAATCTCTTGCATAAACTTTTAGAACAATAGATTGCTATTTCCTTACCTGTTTTGGTGGGGGTGGAGCCGCTGAGATGGAGCCGATTACCCTGTCTGCAGGGCAGCGTGGCACTGCAGAAATAACAGAGCACAGGCTGTGCTTTCCAAGGAGGGCCTTTGGATTGTTTGGAGTCCACCAGGAAGTCAACTCTGCCCTGGTTTCCGATGTGATTCAATAGGCTATTTTCCAGAGATGTCTGGAGCCAGAATAAAACCCATCTGATAGGACTGTCAAGAATATTCCCATGATTATAAAACCACGGAGGGACAACTTGTTTTGGGAGGTGCGCTGACAACTAATGACAAAACAGTGTACGCATTATCAAGCAGATATTGTGTTCTTAAATAAAGGGCTGATAATGCCTGCGCACACAGGGCTGCATTCTGCTCGCAGCTATAAACAGACTACTGCTACCGATTTCAAATAGCTGCATGTAACTCGGAGGAGAAACTCAAAGCTTTTCCTCTGAGGTCTACTTTATTTATTCTTAATTCTCTCTGGGCCCTCCACATCTCAAAACTCACTTCTGCAACGCGTTCAATTCTTTGAGCTGGGATACCTCCAAGAAGGGGTACAGTGTGAAGAGCTTTGGCTTCTGAACTATCCGATCTAGTTACAGGAGAGAGGATGGTACTTGCGCTTCTGGCACTGGGCTTCCCCTTCCCACATACCTCCTTCGTAATGGTGCAAGAAGCTAGCGAGGCACCAGTGGTCTCCACCCTGCCCCTTCTCACAAATGCCTTTGTCACACAGGGTGGTCACAGCCTCCCCTTTCACTTGCTGTCCAGCCCTGGAAATGCATACTGACCTATGAATATCTGGGATATTCATGACTGAGCTTTTCTTCTTTCCCCTAGTGTTTATTTCTTTGGTCTTTAATGCTTCCTGCCAGCTACGCGTTATTGCAGTCAAAAAGGCCTTTCGAATATGAATACCTAGCCCTTGCCTGGAGTGAATTTTCACTACAGTCACTGCCGTGGAGGCATCTGGATGTGAATAGATCCATCTGACTCAAGTGAAGCAGTCCCAGCCCCTATTACTTTGTTCACCTACGTAGCTCCACTAACTGCTGCTCATTAAGTGCTCCTCCTTTGGACTGAGGCTGACAGAATGAGTCCAAGTATGTAACTCATTTTCCTTGTGGGGGTATGTGTCATGAAATCCTACTCCTTCCCTCTTTGGGCACAAAAGAACCACTGCAGAAGTATTTTGGTTCTTCTGTACTTGATGGCTAAGAGAGGGACAAGGATACAGGAACACTTAAGAACATTTCATCCCAAGAACAGTATTCCATGGTATTTTGTGATGATGCCCAACAGGATGAATGAGGATATTCAGCTCATCTGGTTATTTTGGAGACAGACTTCCTTGCAGCAGGATGGACCAGGATTACTTGGGTAGCTGGAATGTGAATTAGTGTCCCTGAAATAATTTGAGAAATTATTGGCAACAAATGAAACTATTCTAAATTTCAAGTCTTGTCAAGGACATATGTGCAACTCCCACTCTGAATAGTGGTTATGAAAAGAAAATAAGGATCTGAGGCACTCATGTTCTTTATTATGCATGATGCTGAACACAGGGCAAAGAAAAAGTCCTGCACCCGCTAAAGCAAATGACACAATTCTGATAGACTTGGTAGAGATTATATTGCACTCACCGTTTAACATTTCTTCATCTTCTATCCTTTTTACCAAATCTCTTTGCAGCAAAACGTTACTGTTTCACACTGTCGGTTTTTAATTGGAATAATTTGATCAGCACTAGTATTAGTTCCAAGAACTGCTAATAGGAGTTTAAAAACTTGTCTGTTGCTTCTGCCAAGTACTTTTTACAGGGGGGAGAGACAACCTGCTTCTGCTCTCACTGAAAGCAGTGGAAATCAGAGCAGTTCTCCTGAAATCAACTTACTGTCTGTTGCAAAGATGATCAGCGGCAGAGCACGAGTGGCTTTTAAAAAGATTGCTAGCATATGGACAACACAAAGAAAGCTGCACATTGTGACACTCCTAAAGAAAGAGGCGAGAGATTCAATGGTTGCTTTACGGATCTCACAGCTGGACCACCAAGGTAGGAAACATAAGCAAGCTATCATGTCACTCTTACAGGAGTGAAGAAAAGACGCTTCTCTCCCTGCATAAAGAAGCTGAGATCCTGAAGTACTTTTTCTAATCCGCGCACATCATCTATGGTATTTGTGAGCTTCAGCTTAAAAAAATAAAACCTCAAAAATGCAATGTGCTTGCAGTGTGTGTGTGTTTGTGTTTGGATTACAAAAGAATTTTAGATGCGTATTTTCTGCCAGCACACAACCTTGCTGCTGTGCAGCTTGATTGACTTCAGAGTATTTAAAGGGGCAAAATAAAAAGGTTGCTTAAGGGTTTAAAGATTAATAAGCATAGCAAAATCTTCCATAACTAGGCAACAGTTTCAGGCCTTGGTGCTTGCATGTCTTTTCTGATTCTTTTCTATAATCTTATTTCACTGCAGATGGGTGTGGGGTGGAACAACAGTGTATGATGTTAGGACAGAGATTATCAGTAGAAATTAGTCAAACTTTCAGTGTTCTCACAAAGTAACCATTTCCATGCTCTAAAAGAAGAGTGCTTTGCTGTTATTTCCATGACACGATGATGAGCAATCCCAGCTGCGCTGTTCTGAGTGATGGGGATATACAAACTCTAGCGGAGAAATACCATTATCTTTTTTTCAGGATAAGCAGCATGTTCCAAGTAATATCTCTCACTAAGGCATTTGGATCTTGTGTTATTTGAGAACAGAAAGGACTCCTCTTTCCCCTCTATAAGTTGTATGTGTGGGCATGCATAGACACACAAGCGCACACGTGCACTTCTCTCTCTCTCTCACTTGCCGACCCGTCATGTACTCTACAATTAAAATGCTTCACTCCTAAATTACTGGATGTCACTTTGACAGTCTTCCAGCATCTCTGTTTTCATTCAGAAGAGCATTAATGTCTTAGAACTGTCAAAAACAAACAAGTTGGCATTTATGATTTTCTGTTTTGAATGAGGGAACTATTTGATAAAATTCAGATGTAGTTTTGTTTTTTCATGAAAATACAAAATTTGTAAAATGGAAAAATTATTTTAAACATCACCTCAAGCCATCCCTCATGGCATGTCTTTCAGAGCTTTATATTTAAGAAGTTCACTTTTATTAAACAAATACAAAAAGCCATTTTGAAGAGGCATAATACTAGTACTCAGTATGTGTCTCTGAATGCTGAAATGAAATCTGTTCTGGATTTAACACACATCCACCTACAAAGATGCCAGTCTGTTTGAACTCAATTTAATCTACAGTAAGTGCATATAGAAGAAATGGCTGTGCTTCTCCGTATCTAAAATGGTATAATATAAAAAGGCTCAGTAGCTTTTATGTTGGTCAATATTTTGAAATATTCAATTGCCAATCAAAAATGTCACAGAAATCATGTCCTAATGAGATTGAAGTCTTTATAGTCAGTTGAACTCAAGATACTGAATAGGAGGCATAATTTCTGGATCTGGCCAGAGTTAAGTGTATGTTCATGTTGGAAACGTACACTGAAGTACTCTTAAAAAGAGATAAGAGTGAAAATATGGCTTGAAAGAGAAATGAAAAGCAATGGTGTTAATTTCTCTCAGACTGACCTTAAAGGTCTGTGAGAAGGATCTATAAAGTCTCCTAATGCAGGGAATGGTTGCACAGGGAGATAAGAAGGAAATTCAAGATTATGTGGAATGGTGAATGAGCTAAACATAAACCCAAAGAAAGCCGAACAATGATTTTAAGTGCATTTATAGTTTTGCAGAATACACTTTTTTCAGAATTATTCCTGCGGATTAATAAATTTGCTACGTTGATGTAAATGGGTCTGTTCTACAAAAATAATACTATTTTGGTAAAAATATTTTTTTTGTCAAGGTGGTTAAGCCAAATTCTGACATAATCCATGCAGAACTACACTGGATGGGACAGACAGAACTGCATTTGGGCCTTTGTATTTGAGCATATATTATGAAAATAATTCTTCAGGTTGGGCAATGTATGTGGCGTAGCCACTGAAACGCCCTTGCAGGAGAGGGAAGAGAGCCCTGATTTCATGAGGAAGATGGGGATAAAAGTAACGTTTTCTGCAGAAGAAGGTGTGAAAACAAATCTTTTGCGGGAATGGTGCCCAGGAGGAGGTGGGGTAGGGAGCAGGGCTGCAGACAGAGGCGGGATGTTCTGCAGTCAGTGCCGAATTCCCCGCGGGTCCCATGGAGGTACAAGGGGGTTCCACAGCAGCCTGAGCAACTTGTGCAATGTCTTCTGCCAGCCCGTCTATTTAATGCAAGATTGTTTTACATAGGGATTTTTACCAGCTCCTTTCATACAACTTACATACCTATTAGATTAGGTTCAAGTTTCACTTGCATCCATACCGTATCCAGATGGCATGGATAAGCTGTCCAAGCCTACATCCTGTTCTGCACATTAATTAAGATCCATAGCAGCTTAGCTGAGCGTGCTGGTTGCCTGGCTTCTAGTTCCTACCACTTTCTCAGCATCACTATCTAGCCACAAAGGGGAACAGCTCTATTAAAAGGTACGTTTCCCTAATTGAGGGTGAAGTGTCCCAGCCACAAAGAAAGGATGCTACTGTGCAGACACTCTGTCTCCAGAGCTAGATTATTCAGTAGAGCATTGGTCCCTAGATTTCTATTTTTTTTTTTTAAACCTTGAAATCCTGCACTTATTCAAGAAGCTCAAAGTATTAGGAAAAAGCTTCATGTTTCAGCAAACGTACAAGAGGTTCAGGGAACTGGCTACCACATTAAACAGTTACCCTGTGGCCTGGACTGTAAATGAAGAGGAATAACAGTGGTTATTGAAACTTGTTCTACTTTGTCACAGAGCTACTGGAGCTGCCTGAGCAGCATCGCTTGCTTTTTGGAAACCCTAGAGGAGAATATGACCTAGGAACAATCATACCTTTGTAGTCCAATTGTTCCCGTGCTTGGAAAAAAAAAAAGTCAAAAGGAAAAAGTGATCAGGGTAGCAATATTGTACAATGTGGCTGTTTTCAAGTTACTCAGAAAGTCTATATACTGTTACATTGCTTTCAGACACAATAAAAGGCCAGTTATTAATCCTGCAATTACCCAGCCTTATCACTGCTATCCACCCAGGCTGACTGTAGCTGGACTTCTAGATGATATTGTCTTCATGATGGTGACCAAAGTGAAATTTAATTAGAGACCCATCTCTCAGACAAGTGAAAAATATAAGGATTAAGAAATTAATCCTAATGCTTAATTACATTAAGATATTTTGCCATTCTGGATGGGGGATTTTTGATATTCTGGGTGACTATCTTCTATCAATTCACTTTTTAGTGGCTGCAAAGCATGATTACGGAGATGGGGGGAAATGCTGTTCATGACATTAAAAAGCATATCCTTCCTGTCAGCTCTGAGCATGGAACAGAAATATCTAATCAAAAGGGTTTGCTTTGGATCATACCAGTTCCTGACCGCAAACTCTAAATCCATATTACAGGAGCAAGGCAAAATGATCTACAGGTAACAGAAATAGAAAAAATGAATTGATAGGGAGATCAGACCGTGACTAAATGGAAGCAGGGAGGCTGAGAGGCAGCATTTTAATAAGGAAGGCTGTTGTACGGTTTTCAGGTACAATTGGTCAGATTTGTATAAAACAAAATTTCATCCTGGAGACCATTTAAATGTCACTGATAAGAATGTACTTCATTGCTTCATTTAGAAACTTCCACTGTGGCTTTTTTTCCCCATTTGTATAAAAATAAGAACCATCTGTAGGAAAAAAGAAAAAAAAAACCCACAACTTGTTTGTGTGATTGCTTTGCTGTTGTTGTTTAGATTTCTAGGAAACAGATGAATGTTTTTCATTTGGGGAAAGCATACATCTGTTCTGCCGAATTCTCTCCAGAAATCCTTAATTTTCCAGTAAGAGCTTATTCAATTACATCTGAAAATAAGAAACTTTCCCTCCATCATCTGTGTACACACAGACATGTGTTACAAGGAAAAATGGTCATTTTGACACAGTGAGGAATTGTTTTCTCAGCAAATCCATAAAAGTTTGCAAAATGTTTCATAATAATTTAGGTTAGAAGAAGAAAAGAGGAGATAGCAACAAATTTATTTCTGTAATCTGCAAAAGGATATCTGCACAGTTGGAGCTGTTAGAGTCTCGTATTGAAGAGAGGCTTACAATTTAACAAGGCTGAAACCAATAAGATTGTATAGAAATTCCTGTGTAAGGTTTAATAAAGATGTAATTCCTGTCTACAAATTGCTTAAACCATTCAATGGAACTCTATAACAGGGATATTATTCTTTCTTATATTCTATGAGATGGTTTAAATATTTTATAGGGAGGTAATCATTCTCTCTTAAATTTATGGGTCTTCTCCAGAAGGGGAGAAGGGAAGTCATTTTATGTGTTCTTGAACGTTAGTCTACTTTGGGATCTACTTCAAAAAATTACGTGGTATATTTTTCCAATGCTTCTTGTTTTGAAAAGAAACAAGCACTACGATATAACTTGTAATAGCATGTGACTCGTTCATATGTGCCCATTTCAGGGTTCGGATTAAAGTATCTTCCATTCAGGTATCTTCCTCTGGCTAGGGGATTTTTATCTTCAGCTTAGAAATAAAAAATGAAAAAAATGCATAGTCAGTAGTCAAAGAGCAGAAAGAATCTAAGAGTACATCAAGAAGAGTAAACCTATTAACTTGTTCCCCTTCAGGGAGAAGATCCTACAGCAGTGATGCATTTTGGAAATAAATTCGAAGCAGGTGGACAGAGCAGCAGGAGGGCAGTATCAGGCTAATACAGCAGGAGGGCAACAACAGCCAGTTAGGAAAAAAAAAAATGAATCGCATGGACTGTAGGGGACTGCATATTAGAATTGCCAAGCTGAATATTTCCTACTGCATAACCTAAATAAATTAGACCTGCACAGAAATATGGGCAATGATATCTCCCCACATGGCACAAATAGCAATGGAAGTGAAAGCTGCCCATTCTGGTAAAGCTCTGGTGGTGGGGTGTCACTTCAGTCCCATTTAAACCTGTCATCGTGAGCTAGGCCTGTGGATAGATGTAAATGTCCCCATTGGCATTTTTTAATGATATTGCTGGTATTGTCTACACAGCAGTGAATTTCTTTCACTGTGACAAATACAGGCCCCTCTGCTTTATATCCCTCTCTAAAGCCAGTACTGGTGCTGTCTGTCGACGGTGGTGTGGGACTGGTAGGTGATGAGAGCCCAGCAGGGAGGTCAGGGCTTCCTGAAGGAGCCATGGGGAGGGAGAGACATCCCTGAGTAAACTAGAGGTGGGAAAGCTGTGCCGAGCTCCTGCCACAGCACGTGCAGTCGATGTACCCTGCAGCTTCCAGACATCCTCACCCAGATCGTGACAGGGACTCTGTGTTTTCTCTTGAGCAGCAGATTCAAGCAGCTGCCTTGAGTTAAAAGTGAGCACCCAAGTGGCAATACAGGACTGGGAACTTCTGTGGCCAGGGCCAGCCTAACCACTAACATTTCAGAAAGGGGTAGAAGAGACGGCTTTGTGAAGTCAGTCTGCTATGGACTTAAAATACCCTGGCCTTGAGCATGCTACCCAGGATGCCACCTGGAGCAGGACAGGTCCAGTCATCCTCAACCTTTATCTTGCCAGAATAGACCCCGACTCCTTCGATATGTCACGCTAGCTAGTGTCGGCTGTTTGCGTTAAAGTGTATTGGTTTGCTCATTTATCCGTGCCTCCGCTGCTCTGCTTCTGGAGGTCTGTGATGTTGGCTGATGCTCCTTGGGCAGCCGTTGGCAATAACTCTGCCTGGATGTTTCCCACCTGCTTGTCTGTCCATAGATGCCTGATATTTCGCCTGCTGTCACTCTGGCTATCTCTTTTCTTTCTTCTGCAGCAGCTGGCCTGGCTGTGGGTTGATTTGTTGCATGCAGTGCTTTTCTTCCGCTGACTGCATACCTTAGGCTACAATTTACACTCTGAATTTTCCATTCCATGAGGGTGCAAAGCAAAGCCTATTGAACGCAGCAGAAATCTCCTGCTGACTTCAGTGGGACACTGAACCATATCCTAAATCACTGATGCTACAGGGTTCACCATAGAGTTTAGCTCTTTGCTCAAAATACTGCACGTCTGGGAATAGTTTCCAGCAAATTATATCTTCCTAGAAATGTCCCTCCTCCCTTATTGAGGTTTCTTAACATTTCTGATTCTAGGCCTCACCTCCTCTTCTTTTAAGTACCACTCTTGAGAATATGTCTTTAACAATTTCAGAATGTTCCTTCTCATAAGGTTTCTTCATCTGCACTTCACTTTGCTTTTTTTCCAGTGCAATCAGTTTCCTGCTGCTGAAGAAAGCATTCTTCCAAGGAACATATTCTTTCCTTTAGCCTCCTGGGAATGGATCTGAATTTTTGAAAGAGCAAACTTCTGTGTTGAACCTTCTAAAAGAGTTGTCGGAGTTTCCAGACACCTCTGGGGCTCCTCTCTGTCCTCCCAGTAGATTCCAACAGATCAATGAGGCACTCAGCATTTTTTACTCTTTCTCCACTTTATTTCAGTGCTTCACAGAGGAGTTTGAGTCCCAGGTGGGCAGAGGTCCCTTAAAAGTATTTCTTAAATAATTACAGGATTTTATTATGCAATCTTGTACCATGTGTGCCTTTGTAGCGGTCGTCTTGTGAAATTTTTCCACTTTAATTAGCGGATTGTCAACATTTGTCTTCTAACCATGGCTCTATGGTTAACTAAGCTATAACTATAGCTACCTAAGCTATAAAACATCATCTGAAATCTGAAAGGCATTTTAGTCTAGAAACATGTTTCTAAAACTTCAGTGTAATGAGTTTGCTGTGATTAGGTTAGAGGAGGACAGCAATAGAGACATCATACAGATTTAGGTATTTGTTTTCTATTTCAATAAAGAAAATAATATATGACCAAAGTTAATCCATTGTAGCACTAGCCTTGGAACTGTTAGGATGTGTCCTGTCGAGGCTGGAGGGCAGAAATAAGATGCCAGGGTGGAGCCTCAGGACATGTGTGCTGGGGGCTATCTAGCCAAATAGGTGGGGTAGATCAGCTTTGTGATGCTGATGCCATGCACAGACCCCAGCTCCCCCCACCTTGCAGCACCACAGGCCATGCAGAAAATTACAGTGCTTGCAAAGTTGAGGTTACTAGGTTGCACTCTCAACTGTGAGGACATTGCCTCCATTTTCAGACCACCTAAGCAATAAAATCACTTGCCTAACTAGAAAAAGGCAAATTCCATTTGCAAATAATTGTCATGAAGTTTGAGGCTTTCAGTTCTTACAAGTAAGAAAATATCTAGCAATTGAACATAACAGAGATGATCTGTGCTAAATCAATTTTATGTTCATAAAAGCCATTCATGGACAGTCATCATTAACCTTCCAGCAAAAAATGACATGGGCCTTTGGCTTCTGCTCACTCTCTCTTTTATTTCTTTTGGGGTACACACCTTGCCTCAAGGTCACGATTTTTAAAGATTTTCAAGGGACTGGTACTGATTGTCATTCATAAGGTCTGGTTTCTAAAATGTCCTGAAATCATCAATATTAATTTAATTATTACAATGCTAAAATAGATGAGGTTTGGTGGGGCTTCTTTGTTAGGTGGTTGGTTTGGGTTTGGTTTTTTTGTACTGCAAGGTTTTGCTGATATCATGTTATGTTTACTAATTTAAAAATGTGGTCATGAATATAGTGTCAGATAACAGTCTCAACTGATATCCTCTTTTGAACATAGGAAGCATGTAAAAAAATGAAGTTTCCACAGCTGGACTAGTGTGAAGCTGATCTAGAGAGTAAAGTACTTACAGGATGGATTTAGTTTCTCCCTATCTAACAAATAGGCTTGCACTTTTCATAATTACAGGAGGTTCTGCAGAGTGTGTGATTTCCTTTGCAGGTTAAATAGTTGCCATGTTTATTAATATTACTTATTATTTTTTCAGGCTCACAGTACTGAGTAAATTGCAGGAAATGGTTTATTCCAGTCTGTGAGGACTAACTCGGTTAGTACGCAGGTTTGAGTACATTGCCTCAGGAGCAAAGGGTCAGCTCTGCCAGTTTTGTGAAAGGCAGTTGTTGGGAATCCGGTGGACACAAGCTCTAGTTCATCTATGACAGTCAAGAGAAAAACTTGGTACATTCCTGTGACTAGACTAAGGAAACAGGATTAAGATGAAAGAGTTAAAAACAGAACTTACCAAGTTAAAAACAACAACAAAAAACCCAAACAGATTAAGTTGGACTTATTGTTTTTCACAGAGCTCCTAAAATGTAATGGGTGATTGAGGGATAGAAATCCAAAGTCCCGTTCTTCAGCCATAGGTTGACTTTATCACTTGAAAAATATACAAAATTCAATCCAATTGGAGTCAGATTAAAAATGATTGATATGCGTATGCTAATATGTAAATCAAGCTTTCTGAAACTATTCTTTTTTTAAAAACAAAACTCCTTTGAAAATATTGATTTAATACTTTGGGAAAGATACAGAATTCTAAAAAGGTAAACAACTTCAAAGGCTGTTTTAACCACTAGGGTTAAAAGTTGTTTTCTAGATATTCCCACAATGACAAGAGAAGAAAACAGAGGTGCAGTACAACCACTGATGAATGAGAAAGAAAATCAAAAGTAGGGCAACAAGTCTTATATACAATTGATGAAAAATTTACCTGCTTCACCTGACACTTCACTATTGACTTTATATAATGTGGAAAACAATCATAACAGAAATAGTAATATACAGTACCAGTAACTGAAAGCAGCACAAATTGAGTGCAAACAACATGAAAAGAGAAAGTCACCAGTCCAGTTAGTCAATAAAGATCACAATTTTCAAGGAACATGCTTGAATCACTGTTATTAATCAGGCTCCCAATTTACAACAGATGATATTGTGCAGTGGGTGATTGATAATCCTTTCGGGCGTAATGTCGGTTCTTCCTTGAACCATGAAGACACAGTTTGTGTGTGTTTGAGAACTCATAGATTGGTGAGCTCCACAGTTCACCAGCTGCCCAAATTACTTTCTATTGAAAAAAATGCTTTTATCTGGGGGAGGGGAGGGGAGGAACCAATTCGTAATATTTCTCTGGTTTGGTTTTTTTTTTTTTAAGGTATGGATGTGAATTTGCAGCACATTGAACATAAACGTAAAAGCTATTAGAAGCAATTGTTCTATAATAAAACATAATGTTGCTAGAGCACAAACATCTGTCACTCATGCAGACATCATCCTGTAAACCCATCTAACTAACTCCATTTTCCCTTCTGATTGTATCAGGGTAGCTTGCGGCATGACAGTGATTTGAGTGACAGACGTCCAACCTGGAACAGTGCTATGCATACTTATGTTTGTTTACAGGGCCTCATCACTCCGGAAAGATGTAAATTTTAAAATTTGTTTTTATTGAGAAAAAGAACGATGAGGAAAAGATTGTTACCTTGGAACGCAGAGTCAAAGCTATTGTAGGGCTCTGGCTTTCATAAAAATTTTACCAAGTTTTTAAATTGACTTTTTGGTTTCCTAATGAAAAAGAGCATGAATAATTTAAATGTAGACTGCATTTTCTATATTAGAACCATACTATACCAATACAACAGAAGAGACAACACTCAAGACACAGCTTAACTTAATCCTCCTCCTCACAGACTTTGATTGCAATCTTCAAAACAGCTATAGAACCTCTATATTAAAGGCAGATTTTCCCTATCTTCCTATTAAATTATTTTTAGATTTCTGGAATGTAACCTTAATAAGTTTAATCAATGAGATTTTAATTTTTGTATGTGTCCTCAGCACTGTAATGAAAATTGGCTAGTTAGTTAAAACGTCTAGATGCAGAGCACTGGAGACTTGCATTTCAAGATATTGAAAAACATTTTGCATGAAAAGGGTTTTTAATTTTTCTGTTATGCATCTATTATAACAATTCAATTCCCAATTCTGACATGCCTATGAAGAATCAGTCAGTTTTATTTGTGGTATGGGTATGACAATCTGAATACTTACACTTTCATTTCAGTTCTATTTGACCATATCTGTAGTTTCTTTGTAATGCACCAGATGTAATGGGTCACATATCCTGTACAAACAAAGCTTTCTGCCCTGAGATCTGCAATGTAGGCGAAATATGGTCCCTCGCCAATAAAACCATGCTCTCTTTAATGATACCAATCTGTAAGTTGGCATTTTGCATTATGTGCTTATTTGTCAAGCAGTAAATTGATTTGTTCAAGTGAGAGAGAGAATAATGTGCAACCTAATAATCTTGAACTACTGTAGTGTATGACAGAAAGGCTTAGGTGCTTATTTTCCAAAGGCCACGCTCTCATTTCAAATCTGTGCTCTTTGACCTGAAATAAAAAAGAAGGGGAAAGAAAGGTAATTTCTACCTGATCACTGTTTCCCTATCCTGGGTCCTCTAATCTGGTGTCCGTCAGGCGATCGGCACGATCAGCTGACTTCTTTAGAAACTACCCATTTTCTCTTTCTTGCTCCCGGCTTTCTGCAGAGGTAGCCTGTGAAGACCAGAGAAAGGTAGGTGAAGTGTCGGTGACTATCTTGGGACGGATCTCTGGATGGAGTTTTTTCAAGGCAGGAGAGAAAGCTGTCTCGATTAAAGTTACTAGCGAAAAAGTTAACTGAATGATAATAATGTTTAAATTATTTTAACCATTAGTTTTAAATTAGAGATGCACTCTTTATACGATGAGCCAGAATATTTCCAGGATACTGAACCAACAAATATTCATAACTATATTCTGACTATACTTTTTTGTGATAATCACTGATTCTGTGATAACAGTGCTCCTTTTCACAGAAATAAAAAGCTTCTGTCTTGAACAATTTTTCATTTTGAAGCCTGTGTTACCTTAAATCAGGTACTAAATGACTAGTGCCTGATTTTCCCATAGTAATAATAAAGCAGCCTTCCCCAGTGGCTTCCTCCTCCTCAGATCTCACTGATTTATGGCCAATTCTGGAGCGCAGGTTTCTGTCATGTCTATTACTTATTTTATTTCTTTTATATTATTGTTACTGTTGTGATAGAGCACGGAGTATCTTGTTGCGAACCCTATGGGCACTGGTTAAAAAAAGACAAGACTGTCCTTTCCTTGGCAAGTTTAAAATTACTCCATCTGAAGATAGAAACTGTGTGAGGAAAACTAAAGCCATTGCAAGAAATAATTTCACTATTACATTGTTATTATGCTTCCCATCAGAGAGGTAGTCCAAAATGTGAAAAAGACATTTTTTTGACATTACAGCCAGATCTACACTTCAGCCACCAGAACTGGCAAAATGAGATGTACTCTGACTCTTTGTATAGAGAAAAATGGAGTTCTTTTAAATATCTTCTAGTCTGAGGGGGAAACTATGGAACTGCAATTTTGTGATTGAATTAAACTGTTCCATTTCCTAATTTTATTACAGGCTTTGTCAGAGGAATGGCTAAATGCTTATTAGTCCTGATCTCAATCTTTATCTCAGGAGACTTTTATCGTAATGAGTGTTAATTCTATGAAATTAATTGAGAGGTTGTTATTTTCATCTCTAAATGGTGTGTATTTTTGATTGACTGGTCAATGACAAGTCTCTTCTCATTTTCCACTATAATAACTCTATGAAAAGGAAAAGAAGTGGAATAGTTGGCCAATTAAGTTATACAATAATGACAAGGTCAGGCCAAAGAGAGTACATTGTGGTAGTTTACAAATTACTAAGACATTTGGGTTTTTCATGTTCCTGACAGAAACTGTAATGAAAATAGAAAGTGGCACATGAATCCATTAACGTGACAGCACAATAAAAGGGAGGAGAAATATTTTTAAGCATACAAGTCTACATCAAAATAATTTGAAGGGATCAGAGACAAACCCACAAGAGAATTCTGACTCTTTCCAAAATAAGATGATACACCACAGAAAATATTCATTTCCCTTTTCCTCCTAAATCCATGTCTTTCGCAGTTAGTTTCCTGTATTTCAGGAAAGTTTTTCCTTGCCTTATCTCTTCAATCTGCCCTATCTCTGAGTAAGAGCTTTGAGTCATGCAAAGATGGTTCTATTCATTGAAATCTTGTGATGTTGGTTCCTCCTGCTGTAATGAATTTGTGTTGCTTTGCCAAGGAAAGAGCAGCTCTCATCATCAGAAATGTGTGAAGCTGTGCCAGTAAAAAGTGACATGTTTATAAATAAGGAACAATGTAGTCATATTGAACCTATGCCTGCAAACATCCTGCATATTACATCATTCTGGTTGAACTGCTTTACCCAATAGTCTTATGGGACTCATTTGTTGAAAAAGAAAGAGCAGGGCTCCTGTCTTAAAGTTTAGCAGACATAAAAAAGCTTGGAGGAGGGGATTTTTACCATTAGCCGTTTCCAGTGTTTCCTGTGGTTAAGGTACAATCATACATTGTGTTAAACAACAATCGTGAAGGATTTGTTCTGTTTTACCTTTATAAAATAAGAAAAAAATACTACTTCATCTGAACGTGTTATCAAATGATGTATACGACCTCTTCAAACATCTGGGGTACTCTAGGTTTTCTAACAATAGAATTAGTATTGTCCATTGATTATCTTGTACACTACGTGCATAGAAAGCTCATGTGAACAGATAACAATGATCTAGCCATAATGTGTTAGGTGCATAGTCAAAGGAGGAAAAAAGTGGGCTTCATGCTGACTTTCCCTGAGATCCTTG
The DNA here is from genome assembly GCF_000699145.1 of Aptenodytes forsteri. NCBI lineage: Eukaryota > Metazoa > Chordata > Aves > Sphenisciformes > Spheniscidae > Aptenodytes > Aptenodytes forsteri. Next base: position 1,248,103 of record NW_008796165.1, read on the forward strand.
CTTCAAATGAAGATGATCCCTAAAACACATAGGGATCTTTTAAAGTATGCTGCATAGGAGAGATCCTTCCGAGCCTGCTGTGCTATACAAGCACAGCTCACTCTGCACCTACCCAAAGCCTTTCTTTCGGGCCCACCCTGCAATGTTCCCAGTGACTGTGGGTGGCATAGCACTGCCTACATCAAAGAAATCTCCAGCTGTCCGGTTAAAATAGCTCTTCATTCTCTTGGCACTGATGGCACAGTACAAAGGAGACAGCCAGGGTCAAACTTCAATACTGCGCTGAAGAATATTCTCACAGTAATGCTCAGTTTATGCAAGTACAGCCTTATCCGAGGACCTTAGATAATTTTGCAAAAATAGAGCAAAACAAACTGTTTTATTTGCAGATCTTGACTCCATCTGATGCAACTAGGTGCTGCCCAAGGTCAAGCTCCCAAAGAAGGGATCTCTTATGTCTGTTCTTGCCAGGGAATCTGTATGGTCTTGGACACAGCATGGCCACCGTGCCAACAACCAGTTGTTTTCTGAACGCTCTAGACTAATATAATCACTTTCCCAGCACCATTGCTCTCTTTTGATGCCTTATGTAAATGTGATGAATTAGCCTTGCTGTTGCTGTTGCAGTGTTTTAAAATAATAGGATACACAGCTTTCTGCAAGCTGAGTCTGTAACACATTCCATAGAAGCTGACACATTAGAATGTCAGGTTTCAGACTGTTCAGTTATCTCCTGTTCTTGTGACAGCAAATTTTGTGGGATATTGACACCTTGTCTTTCAGTCTCTTTCTCACTCTCATCCTTTCTTGCCTTGTGGGACTGAAGAAGAAACTTTCCATCCTATGTCGCTAAGCAGATCACAGCAGATCTCCAAGTGGTTCCCTCAAGACAGCTCATGAGTTCTCTGGCAAAGGAAGAATGAATTAATATGGATTTTTTCCTGGTTTAATATTAAAAAGGCAATACATCTCTTTATGTATCAGCAAAATTCATTGTCTTCATCCAAATTTTGTGTATCTTTTCACTGAACACAGCTGGTATCCCCAAATAGTATTTGATAAATGTGTTCTTTTAGGACATGCTATTATCTCTAAGAAAAGGATATTAATGTGCTGTCTGCCTCTCATTATGAATTTGAGGACCTGATCAGGGTAAAGATCATTAAACATCAGAAAAGTTTACAGCTGCAATAAATCTAATTTTTTTCACTTAGGACATTTCTGGGAGGTTTTAAAAAATGCATGGTAAGCTCTGGCCTCTGGATCATAGAATAGTTGAGGTGGGCAGGGACCTCTGGAGATCATCTAGTGCAAACACCTGCCCAAAGCAGGGTCAGCGAGAGCAGTTTGCTCAGGATATGGTCAGTTGGATTTTGAATATCTGCAAGGATGGAAACTCCTAGCCTTCTCTGGGCAACCTGTTCTTACATTTGGTCACCTGCACAGGAAAAAAAGGGTTTTTCTTATGTTAGAATGGAATTTCCAGTATTTCAGTTTATGCCCATCGCCTCTTGTCCTGTCATTGGGCACCACTGAGAAGAGTCTGGCTACATCTTCTTTACTGCCTCCCATCAGGTATTTATATACACTGGTTAGATCCCCCTGAGCAATCTCTTCTCCAGGCTGAACAGTCCCAGCTCTCAGCGTCTCTTCGTATAGCAGATGCCCCAGTCCATCAATCATCTTCACGGCGCTCTGCTGATATGTATTAATGTTAGGGATCTATGTGTTACCAAATTAGAGACTAGTTAAGATCACATTCCAGGCAAGTTTATGTCTTTCTTTGGAGAGAAAGGGACATCCCTGGAGCTTTTTAGATTGCAGAGGATGAAATTTCTACATTGGAATGGGGAAGCTTTCTTCTGCTAACAATTTCCAGGTAAATGCTGTTCTCAGAAAACCGTGATCTATACTCTGATAAATTAATTCACCCAAGCTTCCCCCAGAGTAAAGAGGTACAGATTAGGTAATATTTTTACCAATACCTTATTTGATTGTGTTTTAGAAGTAAGAAAACACTTTTCCTTCCAAGCAGTAGAAGAATAAGAGATTGCAAAGGCAGCTTGCAGGGGTAAAATATGCTTCAGCTGACAAAAGAGTTGGTTTGCAGTGTTCCTAAGTCATATACTCATGGCGATAATGATCTGTCACAACATATATCTTCAGAGTAATTTCCCCCATGCTCATCCAGATGTCAGGAACCTAACACAGAAAGAGAAGGTATGAGTAGCACAGTAGATGGCAGAATCACTTACAAGACCCAAGCTTTCTGACCCTTAGTCTTCCTGCTGAACACTATCCTCTTGTAGGCATTCTTTTAATTATTTTTTCATAAATAATGTTAGTTAGATGCTTACTGAATACTCAATTGTGTTTTCACAGCTACTGGACTGCAGTAAAGAATATTCTTTCTCCCAGGCAAGGCTGATAAAGAATGCAAAAAGGCAGCGCATCTCAATTCTCCGTCAGTGCTGGCTTCTTGAGTGTGAGCTGGCACACACCATGGACTTTGAAGATTCAATGATTGAATCTGTGCAGAGTGGAGGGAAAAGATGTTGGAATTCTATAACCTAACATTGTCCTTAGCAGTGACTAATATAGGACAGGACATTAAAATTCACTATGAGTGAGAATTCATGGTTAAATGTGTTGAAGTTGTTTTTTATCTAAAATGTGTTTTATAGGATTTTGTTTATAAATAATAACAGAATAGGGCATAAAACAATGTCGCAAGCCAGTGTCACTGTACAGTGTGAAGTATAATTGATGCACTGTGACAGAGAAGGCAAAAAGTATGCCCAAGGATAAATTTCTCGCTAAATTGACTAACAGGACAGCGAAAGCCATGGAAAAAACTTGAAACACTGCTTATGATAGATATTTTATTTATATTCAAATATGCTGCCACTTTTGTACCCTCACTAAGCCTAACACACAATGTTTGCAAAAACATCTGTTTCTCCCATCCTTCAGCTCAGTATTCTTCATTGCTATTTTCTTGTCCCCCATGCAATCAGTAATTTTAATTATTTCCATTATCATGTACTCAGCTAAGAGTTTAGTTTCAGTAGATTAGACTGAATCCAGTTTGCTTTCATTATTTTCTATTTGTTCCACTTATTGCAAATTGTTCTCTTTGGTTGTTATTATTTTCCATTAAGCTCTTTGAATTCTATGAATCCTTTCTTGGAATATCCAGTAATGCACATATTTAAACTAAGTCTGTTTTCACTAGTTATTCTATGCCTTTAGTTTCCACTGCAAAAAACACAGCCCAAATGACAACATGGTTTAATTCCTCTATTCTAAAAACTAATACCCAGTAGCTATTTTTCTTAAACATCACTGGGGGGGAGGGAGTTGCCTACCTTCCTCATGCAACTGTTCCACCATCATATTTTTTTTTCCTTCTCCTCTGCTACAATATGACTTCTTAATATTGGAGGTGATGCCTTCTTTTTTTAATCTCCTCATGCAAAGTTTACGTACGCATTACCTACCTCTTGCTTACAATGTGGCATGAGCCCGAAAAAATTCATCCGGTCCCATTAGCAGGGAAATGCAGACATGGGGCTCAGCCATAAACCCTGCTCCAAAAGACAACAAAAGCAATATCCTTTCTGAGCTTACCGCATGGCATGCCCAACAAACAATGTAGGAACAGCTGTGGATCTTCTATTTTTCCCCAGGTATGTGAGATCCATAAACCTTTGTGGCTGGCTCTGGCTGTCCTCTTCCCTTGGGTGACTGTTTTCTAACTGCTGGTAGCTAAGTGACTGTGTCTATGCGGCCTGTTCCAACTGCTTTTGAAGTACAGTGGGCTGTTAGGCACCTGCTGCCTATCTGCAAAAGTGTCTGTCTCAGCAAACTTTGATTTCTAGAGCTTGATGTCTCACCTTCTTGAACTGGCGCAAGACACGGGTCCTGGCAGTCCCCCTGCATTGTAAAATGTAGCTATAACTCACAGCCTAAGCAGGAGTCTCTCCAGACCAGGCTGCATTCACACGAGAGTTGGTTCCTCAAATCAAGACATCTATAAACAAATTACTCTGCTAACTATTGCAACTCCCTTGCCAATCTTATAAAAGATCAAAATTCCCAGCTTAGCTGCCAGGGTTTTTTCTTAGCATAACTGACTTGTTTCAGTCTGTTTATCATAAGCCTTACATCTACTATTTAAAACAGAATTTAAACTTACACAGGTTATTTGCTTATAAAATATATTTTGCAAAGATGGATCTAGGAAGGCTTTGGTGATAAATACTGGGTCATTGCTTATTCTCATTCTTCAAGCACTGAAACTTTCCGTGAGGTACAGCACCCATTGCCATTGCTGTCATGGATTTCTGGCATCCCATATAATAGTAATTTAAGATCTGTAACAAGAAATAAGAGGAAAAGATGCACTGTATGTACATGTAGTCAAAAACTCCTCAGAAATAATTGGTTTAAGTGATTAAAGCAGTTGAAAGAGTGCAATAGCGATGCATAGCTTTATCTTGCTTCGGAGCAGGGACAGCATTGACTGGCTGGGGTTAGCACAGCACAAGTCATCTCAGGTAGATAAATAATGAATGTCACCATTAAAAAATTATCTTCTGTGTGACAGTCAACAAAGTATGAATGGAAAGTCAGTGTAATAAAAATGGAAGAAAGCAGATTCAAGAGCAGAGAGGAATTTCCGTGCAGATATTGCTAATGTTTTGATGTGAGGTAATTTCAAGTAACAAGTACTGGGTGTGTCAGTAATGACTCAACTCGGTCCTTTTCCTATCACGCTGCATTAAAAAATTATCTTCTGTGTGACAGTCAACAAAGTATGAATGGAAAGTCAGTGTAATAAAAATGGAAGAAAGCAGATTCAAGAGCAGAGAGGAATTTCCGTGCAGATATTGCTAATGTTTTGATGTGAGGTAATTTCAAGTAACAAGTACTGGGTGTGTCAGTAATGACTCAACTCGGTCCTTTTCCTATCACGCTGCAAAATGAGGTCATTGGAAGCAAGGAATGGACAAATGACAAAACTTCCCTGCAAATACCAGTGAATCTTGATTATACTTTCAGCTCAAGGCACACTCAAACCTGTGAATGTGCCGAGTCCTTGAAGGCAGCTTGGCTGCTGCAGACACATGCAGAACTGCCCAGTAGCTGCTGTGAGGTGTATGGGTGAAAGCACCAAATTCCACACATCAGCATTTTGTTAATGCATATGCAGAGTAAATATACACATTTTTATACCTGTTAGATATCTTAGCATTGCATTGATATTCGGTAATTAATGTTAAGAAGAGTCTCTAAAATTTGGAAACTGTTCTTTCTCAAATATATTACTGTGCTTGCTCAAAAGCACACGACTGTCATTTTTTCTGATTCTATTCTTCCTCCTTGAAGGCTTGCTGTTACTGTTTCATTATCTTTTTAACTGTCTGCATCTATTGGCTTAAAAGCTGAGCTTGTGAAACACTGGTCTTGAAGTGTACAATATCTAACATCAAAATTCATACTAATTGCAACAGAAAAATAACATAACATAGCAAGAACTGGCAAATTTGCATTAATCAGATCAGGTCAGTGTTGTATAGCTGTAAACAAAACTGTCTCACAAACTCGTGTCACTCCTCCCAGGAATTACTACCTTGCTGGCAGCAGCTTGCACGCAAGAAAAAAAACAATCGGTACATGTTTGTTTTAGCAAGGCATGTCATCACGCTGCAATAAAGTGTGCTGCTAAAGAGAAGTAGATGGGTCAGTGTTGTCTGAAGGACCAGGCATAAACATTAACCTGCAAATTTCCTAAGTGAGTCAAAACAGCTTGTGATGGGCTAATTTACAAATGTGAGTTTCTGACAAGACGTTCAATTTATGTCCCATAAACTGTGCCACTTGGCAAGAAGAGAAATAGATGAGAAAGGGCAGGAGTGAGTGTTTAAGTTTCCATGTCTCTTTAAAGGGGAGGAAAGGGCAATTTAACTTTGAGAGTGTGCTAAGAGGGTTAATTCAGGAGAAGTTCTGCAATTTATTCTTGTTCTCCATAATGTTGGACCTTAGGGCTTAATGTAATGGAATGTGATTTAGAGTTCTGAATGTGCTAATTTTGTAATTCAGGTGTCCTGTGGAGAGGCTGTGTTCATGCCAGCTGTCTGGGGAATTAAATGCAGCTGATTTGTGTTGGGGAAAATGTGTGGTTTGCTTCAGGCCAAAATTGTTGTAAAATTTAAACCAATGTATTTTTCTCTCTTCTTAATTTAAAGTATGGGATACAGGTGGGCCTGAGGGGAATTACCAAGGGCTCCCACACACTTCCTGATGTTTAGTATAGAAAATTCTCATATTGTCAAATTATAGCACTTGATAACCAGCGTAAACCAGTTTTATTTATAACAGTGCTCTTCTCTTTTCCTTTGCTTTTGCCCTGCTTAGGGTGTTCCATCTTCATCAAACACTAATTACAGTAGGATTTTGAGTCTCATGCTCTTTGCAAGCAAGAGATGTCGATCCAATGGCCAATTTCTTCAGAATCATAGAATCATAGAATCATGAAAAGACCTCTAAGATCATTGAGTCCA
>NW_008796165.1:1255515-1265462 GCF_000699145.1 Aptenodytes forsteri
TCGTCTGCAAACTGACTGAGGGTGCACTCGATCCCCTCGTCCAGATCATTGAAAAAGATATTGAACAAGACTGTCCCCAAAATTGAGCCCTGGGGTACACAAGAATAGAAGAAACTCTTGTGTTAAGTATCAGTTTGATTTTCTTCCATAAGAGAGATCTGGGGTGGGGAAATGGTTTCCATAATATTCTTGAGTCAAACTGAAGATTTGTCGGTATTGCTGTGAAATTGTGAGCTAACAGTGCCTGCTTACTGTAAGGGGTGTGCTCGAGTGTTAGCTCAACAAAGCAAGCAGAGTTTGCCAGGTGAATAACACAGCACTGAATTATTTATTTATTTCAAAATGTATCCTCGGGATATTACAAAATGTGGTTCTGAGAAATAAAGGACCGTGTCTTCGGCTCACGTGAATCAGAGCTGCTCCATTTGCTTCAGTGAAACTGTTCTGATTTATGCCAGCTAAAGAGCTGGACCACTGTTCCTTAGGCTATAAAAATGCTTGTTGCTTTACAAATGATTCTGCATCTAAATGGCATTATCACACCATAGCACCTGACCTTAGAGGTGAAATTGGTTACTTTTATTGAAATCAAAACAATTATATTTCTGTTTTTACTGGTTTCCTTCAGCTGCCTTGGGAAAACATTTTAAGAAAGCAGAAGGGTGAAGTTGTCTTTTTATACATTCTTGCAAGGGTACTGCCTTTTTGAAATACAACAAAGTCCTCTTAAATAGAAATGATGGTGAATAGGAAATGAAAGGTGCCTGGTTTGTTTTTTCCTCCACCTGCATCTTAGTCCCTTTACCATGTCCTTTTGGAGATAAGTGTAGGTAAATTACTTCAGGTGTCTTAATATTAAAAACAAAATGCTGGGAGGACAGAAAACTCAAAGATGCTAATAGGAAAGCACAGTGAATAAAAGGATTTACCCAAACCAACTTGTGGACGTATGCCAATTCAGCCATTCAACACATGATACCTACATCCGTCAGACACAACATTTTATGATCCACGTGCTTTTGGGTAGCAATATTTTGTATTTGTTGGTTTTGCCAGAGGGGAGATGGAGTTTGCAGAAAATCCAAAGGAAGCACTATGCGGAAGTGATATATGTGCTTCGAAGTAACATTAAAATCAATTTCCGTTATACACAGAATAGATACAAGCTCATTTTATTTTGTTCCATTTAAGTATGGCTTAAAATATTTTCTTCACAAAATCATTTTGAGAATGCCAGTACGTATGTGGTGTGAGAATGTGGGTACATACTAATATTCCACTAATATCTGACAGATAAAATTTCATTTCTAAAAGGGCAATGCCTGACACCGTGATACAAACAGCTTGTTTCAGAGTGGATAAAATAGAAGATGAAAGTTGCCCTTAATGGAAATCAAATTGTTTAAAATTGCAAAATGATCTCTCTGACTTGACCATACTACTTCAGAGCTTTGCATGTTGATACATTTAGTTCCTGCCCTTATTTTTATTCAAAGTTCAAGAAGCTTGCAATAATTCACCCAGTTCCTTCTATATTGCCTATGCCTGTTGAACTTAGTGTTGGTTTAAAGTAATCTGGGTGTAATCCTCTTGTTGCCGCTTCCTAGTTAAATCATCCAGTTGAATTATCCAGTTAATAGATAAAGCAGGTAGCTGGTGCAAGCCTTGCTCATTCTTATGGGCACTTCTTTCACAACCTGGAGCTGCACAGTTTTTTTTTTTTGGATGAAATGTTTTTCTTCCAAAGCTACAGATTCAACCCAAATATTTGGGGTTGGTTTCTTCTGTGTTCAGAGAAGAAGAGAATTCTAAGAAAGCTGTATCATTTCACTTTGACTTTTAAAATAAAATATGTCAGTGTTCTGTAGGGAAAAAAAAATTTATTAAAAAAAAGACAATTCAGAATTAGTAATGCTATTTCAATAGAAACAAAATGCTTTGTTCACTCACTAGTGATTTATTTGACTTTTTTTGCTTGTAAATACATTGGTTTGGCTAATAAAATAAGAATTTCTGATTTTTTTTTGTTATCAATAACAAAAAGCTGTTCTTTCCAAAGCTTTACCATAAACATAACCAAACTTTCTTCACATGTCACATTTGTAATGAACACCTTTCCCTGTTTCTAAGTTGTCATTGAAACCCTTTCCCAGAAGTGAGAAGACTATCAATCAACTGCTATTGGATAAGAGCTTATCTACATGATTACCAGAAAATTAATCTGAATTAGCCATTAAAATAGTGGAGCTAAATCACTTTAAGAACTTATTGTGGACACTTGTATTCAAAATTAAATTGGTATTAATTTGATTTGATTTCCTTCACTTCACAATACGATAATACTTTGTTATGCCACTTTCTACTGTAATCCTATTAGACCTTCTAAATGGGCAAAGAATTATGCTGTAGGAAGTGGTACTGGTTATTCAATGAGCATCATTTCAGTATTTGGTTATCATTAAATTAAAGATACAGGAAAGTATTCAGGGTAATAAGCTATTGAAAGTGAAATTGATGTCTTGACCACTTTGCATAAAAGTAAGTCCAGACTATATCTCCTAACTGCTATTGCTGTTTCCACTGGAGAATAATCTTCCCGCCTGATTACATTTTAGTGGGTTGTTTCCAAGTTTCACACCAGGGACAGCTTTGTTTCAGTTTGTAATTATCCATTCTTCATTTGTTTGAATAAGTCAAGTAATGTTTGTAAGTCATTCTAGTGTCTTCAGAAGAAGGTAGCTACAGAAGTGCAAACTCTTATTTACCTTCTTCCAAGACGGACACTGGGTGTCACGACAAAACAATCTGAAAAGATGGCCTGGTTCTGACATGTGAGTTTATCAGAATATATTTGCGTTAGATGCTTCATCTGCAAATCAGATCATAAACTTAATCCAAGCCGTTTTATAAGAGCTAACACATTTTGCCTTGAGTCAGAAATTTGCTGTTGTTACCATTGATTATGCCCAAGGTTTATTAATATTTGGCATCAAGTTCAAGTTTATTCAGAGACTGTAACAGAGATCAACCTCGTTTGATCCCTTGCTTTTTCTTTGGGGAAATTAATTCCAAATGATACAGCTGGATTGAAGAATTGAGAATTTAAATTTATCTTCTCTGCCGGATGAAGGAGGATGCATATTTATAACACGAATAGCAAACTCTCTACATCCTGGCTTCCCATCTATTATTACTTGCTACCAGTAGCAAAACTTCATGCTCTCAGCAACAGCATTTCTGGAGGTTTTTTTAAAGTCTCATATCCAAAAGTTAATAGTCCAGTCACAAAATTTGATAAGGGAATATTCTCCTGTTTTTATAAATTAATTTAATCGTTATCTTGAATTGTGTCATAAATGGGTGTAAAAGAATTGCGTCTTATGTTCCCCATTATTTCTATCTGTTCTTCCTGGCTTGTTCAAAGAGTGTCCGGGCTCTTCAAGTGTGGCTCACGTACTGTTTATTTGCTTTGTCTGTATGTCAGATATTGATACAGACCTCCTTTGTAAATCTCTTTGAAAGCTACTAATGTAAAAAGACAACAACGAAAATTAGTTGCAATATTAATATCACCTCGTTTGGCCTGAAATATCAAGGCTAATTTGTTCAAGGCTTTGTACAGCCTGCCCCACTGGAGAACAACTTCTTCTTGTGAGCTGCATCAATTTCCTTTGGGTTAGCCTGATAGGTTCTTCCACTCATTGCCTTCTTCAACCCCAGGGAGCCACCACCTTTGCTTGCTTGTTAGATTGAGCGATATAGAGCAGAGTGTATATTCTCACCCTCCTATGTCAAGCTAAGTAGCTACCTTACTTGCTTTTTTGCTTCTCTTCCATAAATGTGTTTTCATTCATCCCCTAGTCCCTGGTTAGGCATACAACAAGCATCACTCTCTTACCTTTCTGTCACCTCTCCTACAAACACAGCTTCTGGAAATGTGCCTAGTGAGGGGAAATCAGGAAACAACTGTCCTGCGACTCAGGTGGGAACATAGAAAGAACTCAGAAAATCCCTCCCTTCTGGTCAACCTAGACTTGTATTTTCTTTCCCACGATGACTCCCATGTTCAAAGTAGGATTAGCCATAGAGGTATATAGCAGAAAGCAAAGTTCCCCAGCACAGTGGGACAGGGGTGCCTTGAGCATCTCCTGGGCATGACGGTTCTACACAGGTCCCCTACCCATGGGCGATAAGAGTAGATGGCAGACAGAGGGCATAATTCCTACAGGAGAGTTTATTCACCTGGAAACAGAAAGAAGAAAGCCATCACCCTGGTGTGTGCTAGAAGTTGGTGAAGGGGTTGTGTTTACCACCAGCTCCCTTAGCGTGGTCCCTTTGCTTTCATCCCAAATTCAGCAAATGCAACATTCTGTCCTGTCCTGACTCACCATAATTAGCTGGGCCAGCAATCGATACCAGTAATGAATTTAGGGACAAAGTTGTTACTATTGATTAGAATACTTTCTGCTACCTTCCTTCTTTTGGCAGCATCACGGGGAGAAATATATGGTTATTTCGAGGCCTTTTGACACTGGGCTTCTACAAAACATTCAGGCATTCTGAGCAACTGACCCCAATCGTCCTTTTTTTCTGCTTACAGGGCCCATTTTGGTCAGAACTACAAAACATTTAAAAAGTCTATACAATTGATAGGACATGAAAATGACATGTTTCCAGGGTGTCTTTTTATCACTGTGCTGTGTCGGCTGTGGCCATACCCGCTGTGTTACAGAACTGTTCAACAGATCTGCCCGGATGATGATGATGCTTTTTCAAAAAACACTTTGGATTTAGAATAATAACCACAATCTGCTACAAGACAAATGTTGATGAAAAGAGGATGCCAGCAACAGAAAATGTGACGGAGCTGGAATTTCTAACAGCAAAGCTGTGTGCAGCAGTGTTATTCACACTTTGAAATGCAATCTCCCTCAGATAGCACTGCCTTCTGATATGCAATATGGGCCTGATCCAAAGCCTATTTAAGTCGGTGGACTGATTCCTAATGACTTTAATGGGCTTTGGATTACACCCTAATTGCACTGATGTTCCCTTTACTAAAGCTCTTAGTTATAATGAAGCTCAACAATGCTTTGTTTGTTTTTCCCTCGTTTCCAGGTGTTAATATTTTCTCTCTCTCCATCTAAGTTGAAGCCTCAATTATCAGGGAGGAGAGGAAAAAGCCCAAATCTTTCACCAACTGCAGTGATCCGCTGCACATAGATCTAATGCACAGTGCTGAGTCACAGCGAGCAAGACGATCATCATGTAAAGGCAGTTAATAAAAGCAAAAGCGCAGTGGCATTTCAAGCCTGATTTGGCAATAAATGTCTCCATGCATGAATGACCCACTCTAGTGAGAGAACCAAAAGTACCTGTGAAATAGGAAACTATGGAATATCAAATGGGACCAGAGTTCAGCAGGAGGAAAGGTCTTAAGAGAATCAACGAGGAAATTTCTCTTTTGCTGTAAAAATAAAGAAAACAACTCATAGTTCATAGGGACATTGACAGTTTCTAGAACTTTTCTCTAAAAAGTATAAACAGCGAAAAACCTGCCCAGGTATGCCTTTTTTGAGCAGGCCTTGCAAATGCTGGAGTAAATTGCCCTTCACCACTCTGGTGGGCAGCTCCCACGAGGATGTGACTACCTATCCTTTCACTATAAGCAAAAGGTAGATACAATGTCCTGTGCCTATTCCCATGATGTAAAGCAGGATTTCTGACAAAATACCAACATTTACATCATTAAATTCTTATCTCATCTGACAACTAAAAATCATCTTCCCACCAGTCCCTGGCTGCCTTGGCTTCTTTAGTAAGATGGGATACTCCTGTGACAGCTACTTGCTAACTAAACGTATTGACAGAAGCTGCCTATAAATTAATTAACTGCTTAAGTAAATTAAACAGATGGAAAATGGGGAATCAGCTATGGGGGAGGGATGGGTGGACAGTCAGGGACGCACACACACACACACTGCTGATGACGGCATTCCCTTTCTCTCCCTACAGTCTTCTCCTTTTTAAACAGAGAATATAGAGCATCCTAAGTTTTGCTCATTCGATAAACACTGTGGTCCAGCTGAAGTAAAGTGATAGAGCCCTGTGAAAGTAAATGGACAGTAGTATTTATTTTAGTTTCTTACTATAACTGAGTACGCCATAGATTGAACAGGAAACTAAGAATTACAGAAAAGATATAGGTCCAAGAATACTGAAAATTGAAAAATATTCCTTTTATTTGTTTTCTTTAAGATAAGCAAAAAATTTCTTTTCTTTTACACCAAGCAAAATATTCTGCTCCCTTTCCGGTTTATTTAATCCACTTTTATCTGAGTCAATTTCAAATGAAAAATTAATTTCAAAATAAAAATTCAGAAAGGTTCACTTAGAAAATGTCAAAGTGAAAGCTTTTGGCATTTCCAAAATGGAACATTTCCATTTCAAAAGATGTCAAAACAAAATGTTTCATTTTTTGGCTGAAACTATTTGCGCAAGTCAGCCTGAATTTGCTAATAGGTTCTCTCTTCCCACTCAAGAAGGTTTGGTGGGATTTTTGGTTGGTTTTTTAGCAAATTTATTATTCAACACTTTTTTTTTCAACTCCAGATTTGATTCCATGTGTGTGGTTTTTGGTGTGGAAAATATTATTTTACTCAACAAGGCAAAAATACACTATCACGAGGTAGAAAGCTTGATCTGAAAAAGACAATAGGTGAGAGGGGCTAATGGAATGATTTGATTATTAAAGTATGAGCAGAAACCATCTTACATATACTGCCAGACAACTAACTCTTTGACAAGTTTAAATTTCCATCTCTCAGTAGTTCAAAATTTGCCCACAAAGTATGTATATTCTGTACACTATTTCTACCCCACAGATTCTATAGCATGCTAACGTTTCTGTGCACAAAAGAAAAACAGAAGTTCCAGAATTTGGAAAACATCAGAAAAATAAAAAATCTCCTTAAAGGACAAATTACTCAAAAATCCCTGGGAGTTAAAAAGTTTCATGAAGATTTACATCTTCAAAATCTTTATGGGACAAAATAGAGGTAAGGCATGTTTCAGCAGCTGAGCATCTCTCTGCATGACTATGAACCACTGGTATTATTTTGTTATTGTTGTTTTATTGAGGGAAGATGCAATATCTGATGCTAAGTCCTTTCTAGTATTTTGGGAGTTCCACTTACCTGTTTTTAGCTGCGTGAAATGCCTGTGTTTAACTGACAGTTTTTCTGGTTCAGCTCAGGATTTGTATAATATTAACTATTTAATAGTAACTTTTTCAGGTTACAGGTTAACACAGTTGTTCTTGTAAAACAAACAAAATGTTTATTTATCAGTAATATTTTATAAGACTATGAAAAATGACATCTAAAAACTTGTTTAGTTTTTAGGTACTTTAGAAGAGATACTGACTGTCCTGGTTTTCATAGGTAATTTTCTATCTCCTTCTAACTTCTACTTCTTTGCAGTACATACTATGCAACATGGGTAAGCTATACACATCTCCGTGAAGTGTTCTTCAGGCTGTAAAATCCCACATATAACTCACCTTGGTCTCTTAAATTCATATTATTTACCTATTTGTGTATGCCACACCCTTTATGGCCCTAACCCTTCAAATATTAAGACAACCATGCAACATTTATTCATTTCAGCTGTCTCTTTGGTACATGATGCAGGACAAGAATTAAATTGTGAGCCCTTACCTAAATAAAGGCTTCAAGACAAACCTATAGTGCAATTTTTGCTGCAGCCATAATAATCTTCAAACGTTTCCATCAAAAAATTTAAATTAAGTTACTGTGGAAATATTTGTTTACAGTTCTAGGTCTAAATATTCACTGCTTCAGTTGTCTACTACTTTGCCTATAGTATATCATCAGGCTCTTTTCTGACAGTCTCCCCTTGCTCTCCCTTCCATGACCTGCAACACTTCATTGTCACTTGCGCTCACATAAAGTGCACCAGTGGTGTCTCTTTTGCAGCCAGTTAGGGCTCCCGGTTGGATAATTTACACGTGTTACTCATTTGGTCTATGCTTGGCCTGGCAGCTTTTCTCTTTAAATGCCATTGTATCAGTGGAAGCTATGATGAATAATCAAAGGCTTTCTAGATTAGGGAAAACCAATATCTTAACATTTCTATTTGATTTTAAAAGGACAAAAATATTTAGGTTAGTTAACATTGATAAACTATATTTCCAGCAACACTGAAATGAGTAAAGGGCCCACGGTGAATCATACAGTTAGTATGTTTTTTGTCTGATCTTGGTCATAGATGTATTATTTTCTTCTGAAGTCTGAGTGTAATTTATTTGTCAGGTTGAATGGTCAGAGAGAAAGTTGTTCATTGACCTGAAGAAATGTACGGTGTCTTCATGATGATGAAAAACATAAAAGAGTCTCCTTCCTGGGAAATATTAGAGTTGATAGGGAGTGTTTGAAGAAGAATGTGTCAAAGAGACTGACAGCAACATGAACAAAAGGAGGAAGGGAAACAGAAGATGAGAGGCTGAATTTGTTCTCTTTGGGATTTCACATTTAGGAATTTTAACAAAGAAAGGGTCATTATCTGGGCAGCATAACTTCCTGAACCCAGCTTTTATCTCTTCTTGTCCTTTTATGTAATTGAAAAAAAGGGTCTTTCACACAGAAGAACAGTGGAGGAACTGGAGAAAACATGATGGACACAGGAGAAAATCCCTCCGGCACACAGCTTTTCAGTGCTGCTTCTCATGGGGCAGGATGCAGCAACCTCTCACTTGCACCCTAGGTTCACTGCTCTTTGGAGGCTGGCTGTCTCCCACTTGCTCTGAAGTCAGGAACTATTTGTTGTGCTCTTTAAATGTTCTTCTCTCATTTTTTGCTAGTTGCTACACTTCTCAAGAACTGTGTTAATTCTTTTTGAAGAATCAGCTGTTTGATCTGAGTCTGCTCCTTTACTAATCCAACTCTACTTAATCAAAGAGAAATTCCACCCTTCGTTCATAATCCAATTGTAATATTATACATTAAGCCAAATATTTGCTATACTGTATGAAGTCTATATAGGTTTGTTGTTTGTTTTCTTTTCCATGGATGGGGTTATTAGATTGTACATCCCAGTAACGCAAGCTGTGAAAGGCAAATAATCTCTGAAGTTACCTAATATTCTGCTGGCATTTGATTTATTATTTCTCTCCTTGGCCTCATCCTTAACCTTCCCCACCTTAAACCTTAGATTTCTTATCCTAGTCTAACTCAAATCCTCACCTCTTGCCTGGCTTGAGTCTGATGAATCTCTTCTGGCTTAGTACAAGGGAAACAACTTGCATCAGAGCGATGAAGCCTGTTGGATAGGGGCTCTCCTGCAGAAAGGAGTTTGGCCGTTGGAATA
The DNA here is from genome assembly GCF_000699145.1 of Aptenodytes forsteri. NCBI lineage: Eukaryota > Metazoa > Chordata > Aves > Sphenisciformes > Spheniscidae > Aptenodytes > Aptenodytes forsteri. The sequence continues at coordinate 1,264,903 of NW_008796165.1, forward strand.
AAATAGGGAAATAAGTGAAGGAGTTATGAGGCTAACAGCAGGTCTGCAAAGAAAAGCTTCAGAGCAGGAATGAATGAACTACATAATTGACTCAGATTCTATCCAATTTCACAACCCACTTTTCCAGTCCTTATGATTAGCTGTGGGTCAGTTCTCTAATTCTGTCTTCTTGCTATGCATCTCTACAACAAAAGAGTGTTATTTTCCAGTAACTGTTATGATTGCACCATTTTTATGGATCAAAGTATGTGTCCTGGATTCGGCTGGGATAGAGTTAATTTCCTTCCTAGTAGCTGGTACAGTGCTGTGTTTTGGATTTAGGATGAGAACAATGTTGATAACACACCGATGTTTCAGTTGTTGCTAGGTAATGCTTACACTAGCCAAGGACTTTTCAGCTCCCCATGCTCTACCAACTGAGAAGGCTGGAGGTGCACAAGAAGCTGGGAGGGGGCACAGCCAGGACAGCTGACCCAAACTGGCCAAAGGGACATTCCATACCGTGTGACATCATGCTCAGTACATAAACTGGGGAAAGCTGGCCGGGGGGGGCCGCTGCT
>NW_008796165.1:1265706-1280657 GCF_000699145.1 Aptenodytes forsteri
CCCACAAGTTTTCTCACTTTTACCCTTCCGATTCTCTCCCCCATACCACTGAGGGGGAGTGAGCGAGCGGCTGTGTGGTGCTCAGTTGCCGGATGAGGTTAAACCACAACAGTATGCAATCATAAAAATCCATGACTGTAACAGCAAGCTTTAATACAAAAATAATAATATTATATATGCCCAGCTCCATACAGAAAAAAAGGACTAGTGAACCCAAGGGACAAGGGACTTATCTTCATCAGAACAAGAGCCTGAATGAAGGGTCTCCTCTACATACAGCTTCAGTAGGTTGGTTGGTTTAGCAAAATAGTAGTTTCTGCTTAATTCAGAATTTCTAGAATGGTCTATGTTGACATTAAGTTACCAGGTAAAAGATACATGAAGGGATGTAAGGTGTGTACATACACATATATGCACTTATGTATTTGTGAAGTTTGCTGGGCTTGAGGACTGTAAAACCCAAGAAAATGAGACACAAAAGAAGAGCTGTTTCCTTTGCAACTTTCCTTTGCAAATATTTAATAACTATGTAGTAAATATTTACTAAAGAAAATAACAAGGAAAATTCTCCTCTGAAGTTTACTGTGCCAAATTTAGAGACTACTCAACCATCAAAGTGTGAAACAAGGGGATTTCAGCCTTGATTTAAATGCAAATCTCAACCCAGTCTTAACTCGGGAGTCACTAGCAGCACGCCATTATAAAAGAAACCATCCAGTGTATTTACAGTGCTCAGTTTTCCTGCCATCCTTCCTCCCTCAGTGTACCATTCACCAGGAAGGAGAGCCTTCTACTTGAAGAGGTGCTGGATAAAAGATGCTACTGGCCAAAATCCAATCCTATCGTTTATACAGGTTTTACGTTAAATTCTCCTGTTTCTTCTGATAGGTATCTTTTTAACTGCTATATATGCCTGATAGCATAATTCATGCTGGCAAGTATGTAGCATTTATACCTACTGTGTACCTTTAGAATTGCCAGTATTTACGCAAAAAGTAATACACTTCTTTGTGTGAAATGCAAGCTGATTTTACTACGACAGGTTAACAGTTCAGAAATGCTCATGACGGGTGCTTAGCTCCTTCTTTTGTCTGAGGTTTTGGCTACAGATTGTTTTAAGGCAGTATTTCAATGGTTTGCTGAAAATTTAAATTCAGCTCCACAGTGTTGAGGAATCCAGGCATTTTAGTTTCTGTTCCAGGTAAACAAGATGTGTAAGAATTCCCCTGACTTTCAGAATTGCACTTACAGATCTTTTTTCTCATCTTAGCTGATCAATGAAGTGTAAAGTCTTCTGATCGATTGCAAGTTTCCATTTATACAGTGGTCCATCACACCATTTCTGAGGGTCTTGACTATTTGTTATAGGTCAGTCCAGGTGTAAAGCCAGCTTGCACGAAGGTAAGACGTTAAACATAGATTTTTCAGTTTAAGGCCCAATCAATTTCATATGACAGTCTAATGGACTCTGCTATAGTTTTTAGTGGATAGAGGAGCCGTTTCAAGGACTGTTCATGAAATAAAAAAGAAATGCTTTAATGTTATGAGAGAAAGGGACTTGATCAGCAAGCTACACATTCCAGCCCTGATCTGACGTACATGAATGTTCAAAGGTCTTCCATGAAACTGCTTTTAGGGCTTAATTATCTCCTATGAGGAGCTAAATATGGTACCAAAAGGGGATGGTCGCAGGCAAGACAGGTGGAAGCACTTAACCTCACTCAGTTTAATTCCTGGGATTCAGCTCTTGTGAGCACAGAAATACTATTCATTGAAAACACTAAGATGAGTAATTCAGTCTCCCAGGGTTGAGGTTTGAATCAGACTTAAGTTTTCAGAAGACACACCAGTACTAGTATCTATCTGTCATATAATACGTATATACATGTACATATATAAGGGAAAGAGAATGAAAGGGGTGTATCATTATTCCAGTGTTAGTGAGAATAGCTGTCAGTAGAGTTAAATAGAAACTTAAGGTAAACGTTTGTGTTCCTCATACATTGCCTGCACTGGAATGTAGATTTTGGCTTCTTTTATAGTCAGATTCATTATTTGAACATATTTATTCATTTTTAATCAGTGTGCTTCATTTTAAAATAGCTTTGTACTTCCCCTCCGTGCCAACACTTTATACTTTATTTAAAAGTGAGTGATAGAAGTGAATATCTGATTATGGAAACCCACTGCAAAACACTGCCTGCCTACTCATTGCAAAAACAAATCAAACATCCAAACATGATTTTTAATACAAGTTTGAGATCAAAGGACAAAGTGGCTATGTTCTTTGGTTAAAACAGCAGAATCCTTGTTTTAATGTATTTGAATAGGGCAGGTGGCACTAGCAAATTACATTACAGTCCCTGGGTAACGCAACAAGGAAAATAAGCATTAAAATACACCTTATTTGAACTCACTGCTACAGTGAATAGTTGGTTTTGTTTTAAAAAGTTCTGTCCTTGTCACTGTACTGTCATTAAAGACAAAAATTGCTTGGTACCTGCTCACATTTTATGACCTTTTCTTTTCAAATAAGGATCTTGTTTCTCTGATCCCAACCTTAGTTTCTGCAAGGAACCAACACACAGCTGTATCTTAGCTAAATCATATTTAAACTGTTGTATGCAGGAGGCTGCCCATTTAGAAAGGCTTCCAGGTAGTAAGTAGATAATAGGTACTCATTTCTTATGGGCCCCTGAATTGACTTGGGGGGTGAATTTTGTTCTGTAGAGCTCCAGGGAGTTTGGAATATTTCCGATGGGATGTATGATCCACCACAGCCATCGCTGTGGTCAGTGGCAGGTCACCACCCGCGTTCCCAGAAGAGTGGGATAAACATCTTAGGGGTTAGATTCGTGACAGGGAAGGAAATCATGTTCATTTTGTTGTAGGCAGAGTTCTGCTGGGAGACTGAAGTAAAAGACTAAATTATTTCTGATTGTTGTTTGTTCCAGGACTCAAGATTCTATGCATTGGAGAGACAATGGATCCAAATAATTGCCATAAATTACTGCTGGTTTGGGTGTGTGGAGGGAAAGGGGAGGAACACATGTCAGAGTTTCATGGCATTTCTATAGCGTTTAGTGAAAATATTAATGCATATTACTTATATAAAAGGCACCCACATATGCAAGATAAAAATGTGCTATAAAAACACTGGGCCATAAAAATAAATAAATAAATAGAAGTCAGTAAAATTGCACTTGATAAAAATGAACTAAAGCCAGAAAAAATCTAACTTGACTCAGAGCCAAAACACTTATTTTCTTTGGATTTGGCTTCTAATTGAAGATGAAAATAAAACAGATGCTAGAAATGTCAATTAAAGACATTTTTCAGTCTGTTTTTTATAATCTCTAGCTCTTTATACACAGACATACTTCTGCTTTTCAAATCATTACTAGTCCTTATTTTTATTTTTTTAGGAAAGGAATTATGTTGCTTCCATGGAGCATGACTCAGATTATGTATGGTTAGTATGTTCTTATAAGCCTGTTTTGCATGCCATTTTCCAGCATTTAATAATTTCTCTTGTTTAATAAGAGAACATTGCAACTATAATTTGTAAGTATTTCCACAACGGCTAGTGCAAAGTATTACTACCGCTACTGATCACCTACTAGGTCCTGTTTTATAAATACGATTACAGACTTGGACCCTGTAATATCTGCTATGCAGACTCATTGTAAGATGAGAACCTGAGGAAGTTATACCTGAGAGACTTCAAAAATTTCATTTACTTTTCACTGTTTATTCTGTTTGTTTCCATTTTTCTTGCACTAAACAGTATGACCTGAGAAGTCTGGTTTATTGTTTACTTCCCTGTTACACGTGTCTTGTGAGAAAGTTTTGCCAGAGTTTTCTCAGGAATTTATACATCAAAACCTTAGAAAATATATACAAATTGCTCTTTCATTTTTTAAAAAAGGACTCTTGCAAAGTGTCACTCAGGAACCGTATTTGATCTTTTCACTTGGCTTTTCCTTTACCGAAAGGAAAAGTTTACCTCTTTGGTAGAATGGTTTGAAAGGTTTGATATTCAACATTTTTACAGTCTGGTGGCTGGTTGTGTAAAGACACAGCTGAATTTGGCGCTTCCCTGCCGTGTGATGGGAACTGTGCATGGTCTGGGGTGCTAAAGGGAGGGGAGGAGGGCCTGCACCTCCTTCCTTCCACCACTCCTGTGGGGAAAATGTATTGCGGAGCCACATAGCGATCCGCTACAATATGTTGGAGCTCTGGGGAAAATTGGCCTAGACCCTTAAACTATTATTTGCAACTTGAGTATTCACAGCTGGAATAGCTATGGGTTTGTTATTTGTAAAACATCCATGAATTTCACCACAGGCCTTTCTAGCAATATTGAAGCATCTGTGAATCAAACTGTTCCCCAGCTGTTCATTCACTACCTGCCGACTCCTCCAGCACCGCAGCCCTATTAATGCTGATGGTTACACCGCACTCCTGGTGAGCTCCTGCCACACGGCTCCGCTCTTGCTGCAGCTACAGGCGTTAATTCCCAACAAGAAGAGGAGTGTTATTTCTTGCAATAAAAAGTTCTTGCCAATGGTTGGAGTCCTTGCCAATGTTTACTGGCAGCTATTGATATTTTTTGGTCTAGTCTTTGCAAACCAGTCAGAAACACTCAAGGTGATTTTCTACCTTAAAGAAAGAAAAAAAAAAAGTATTTCCATTAGGAAGGGGAAGAATGAACTAGAGGATGTGGAGAATATAATGAATACCCAACAAATGTTGTTCGGAGCTTATCTACAAAAGAGCAAATCAGCTTAGAAATCCTTAATAAATGGCCTTATCAATAAACCTCAGAAACTGTAATTTCTTTTTATAATGAGGATATATTTTAGGTTTTATTTAAAAACTTTCAGTGATAGCTAAATCATCGTAATCAGTTACTTATATTTAAGAAACACATCACATTTACAGTTTGTTTAAAACTGTTTAAACCTTTATTTAGTTGGTTCTTTTTTAGATGAGGCCACTGGAAAAAGAGATCAGAGACTAACCAGTGTCTTCACACTTAGAGATAATTCCTTGGTTTTTCAAGAGTACATAGTGTTATTTTAAACTACTAACACATGATATCTGAAGATTGTGAAGCTCAGATAGGAATTCAGAGGCTTAGGAGCTTTCCCAGGTTTCATCTGAGTGTGCCTAAGGCCAAATATTATTGCAAAATGTGCATGACTTGTATGCTTCATCCTGAAAGACTCAAGGAAGTTCATCTATTTTAGAAAGCTTAAACAAAATTAATTAGTCTGTGCTGTTGAGCAGGGAAATATATGGTCTTCCTCTATGTGATAGAGAAGTTCTAGTGCCTCCATGTATTGGAGCAGAAACTTGTAATTTTATGGGAACTGCCATGCCTGGAATGTAATGGGTTCTTACTGACTTTAAGGGAAGTTTTGCATTTGACCATGATGGAGTCATCATTTTCTTTATTCTCAAGAGATCTGCAGATTTTTTCCAAAGGAGGAGCTGACTCCCTATATGCTAATTCATGACGTAAGCTACCTTAGACTTCTCAGGTGGCAGTGAAAGTGTAAAAGCAATTAGTGAATTGAAAGAAGGTGGAATTGCTTTTCCATAATTTTTTTTTTAATCTTGTTTTCTGTCCAAGGTAATTTTGTCATGGGAGGTAGCGGAATCCTCTTGCTATTCATCTGTCTACCTGCGTGGGGGGAAAAGCTGAGATGACATATACATCTTGTCTGATACAGCCTCTGAAGAGAGCCATCAAACACTAGTGACATGCGCCCTCTGGCAGATGTGGTTGCCTGGAATCTGAAGCAAAATGGGGCTGATACATGCTCAAACACTTCACAGGGACTTAATTGGGAAAGAACTTTTAGCTCTGTTTTACAGAGAAACTGTGCCACTGATGTGAAGAGTTAGAATTTCCTACATTAAGGTGTATGACTTTTTTGTATGTGACCAAATCTATTTTTTATTACTATTATTATTACAACTACTACTACGACGATGACGATGACATTGAGAAAGACATTTTTTACTAATACTTACTCCGGAAGGATAAGTTCACAAAAATACTTTGCCAATCATTTTATTCTGGGCAGTGATATTCAAGCTCTCATTAAGGGACCTTCATGCAGTCTTTACAGATTATACTAAATGTGTTGGTTCTCTACCTCTTAAGATACGTCCCCAAGTATTTTCTCTATGAACTTTTGATCTCTTCAGGAAACACCATTGCTTTAAAAAAAAAAAAAAAAAATCCTCTGTGTCGCTTTTTTGGAACTCCGTTCTCAGTGATAGCATATGAACCAGTCCTTAAAATTCAGAGAGAAAGAACTGACGAGCTATGCAAAATCTGCCACGGTTTCATTTTGGTTTGAATGAAAAAAAAAATAACCCGACACCTCACTCAATGCTTATTATTTTATTCTAGTTTTGCTGTAATTTGTCTTTGGTATTAGGATACCTCAATCAATCGGATCATCTCGGATCATGTAACAGTGAAGTGGATCTATTTATTTATTTTGAAGTAGTCTTTTATTTCCTTTTCTTTTCCATTCTTCAGGTTTATGTTCTGACCTTCCACAGCTAAAGGTACTGGATGTTTTTGCTTAAGTTCTCTGAGGAAGTTTTTATATCAGTTTTTGTATCAGAGGTAATACAGAATTCAGATCACTTCACTTTTATTTCAAAGATTTTTAGCAAGCTAAAATATTACAGACATATGAGAACACTTGGTGTTCATGCATTTTTTCCCCTTCCGTAACAATTCTGCTATACTGATATAAATGAAGATATACTGTAAACGAGGGAAGATATTTTTTTATCCCATTGTCTTGCAATGCACTTTGATGTACAGATTTAGTAGAGAAAACGGGAACAGAATAGCTATGTGGTAGCCATGCTTTCTACCATTAGCAATGTCTATTTGTGCAGGTTTTGTCCATGGCTGCCTGGCACCCCAGCTCTCATGCTGCACCCCCATCCACAAACTGCTGCTGGACCACCTCCGGTTGCTGCAACAGTCCACACATCCACCAAAGCGCCCTGCTCCAGGCTCAGCTAACAATTATTAATGACTAGGCTCAGCTGCGTGTCTGCAGTTCTTGTCGTAAGATAAAATCTTGGAAAAGTTTTTCATTTTTCTCAATGAATTAGTGAGCATTTGTGTTCACCCCGTTTAGAAGCTGAAGATTAAGAGGAACATCATACTGCAGGTATTATTAGAAAAAAACAATGGATATTAAGCCATTATTTGTACATTAGCAAGTTTTCCCCAGGTAGGTTTTATCATTTCAAGACATTTTGTTTTGTGTTGTTCTTCTTTTTTTGTCTAATCACCTCTAAAATTATGAACACTCCAAGAATAAAACATAATGAATAGCAAAGCAGCTTGAAATAAAAAAATTTATTAATTTTTAATTTATTTTCAGTCAATTCCTTATTACTTCCAAATTCCTGTAGGGGATTCTGTTAATTAGTCATGTGTAAAATATTCATTAAAAACAGCTTCCTATTTTCTTCTTTTATTGCAAATTTACATTTCTAATCTTATAACCAAAATAAATGCCATTGGGTAGAGAGACCACATTAATTTTGATCAACCCCTTGAAATAGAAATCCAGAGAACAAAAGATATGGTAATAAAATTGTAGTTACATTGTGATTCCAACTCACTAGAAACAGGTATGCATATTTCAAACTGTTGTCTACTTGAGATATAAACAACAGACATTTTAGATTGTTTTAGGAATTATTTTTATGGGAGGGGAAAAAAAAACCAAGAAGCAAGCAGAAAATCACAGTCTTCCATTGGCACTTTCCATGGGCATTTACCCTTCTGAATTCGGTAGGTCTAGGTATAGAAAAAAGATACTACTTTTGAAATCTGGCCCAAAAATGGAGGCAAAAATGTTTCCAAACAAATTGAAGTTAAGTTTTTCTTCAACCTCACTTTTTATCTAATGAATAAATAGAGGAAATGTGCTCTTGTGATTTAGTTGAATGACTGGATCTCAGAGGTCTGAATTCAATTTTACTTCTGATATATAGTCACTTCCTGGCAAGTCACTTAATCACTCTGGACCTCAGTTCTCTCTGTGTAAACCCTGACTCATATTTCTGGCCTTGTGAATTCTTTGGCCTTATACTCAACTTTAAATATGTAATGAGGCCAGTGGAAAGGATTGATTACTCTTAGTATTAGAAGTTAAACGTGCACAAATGTTTCTGGGGTCAGAATCTATGGATTGTCTGCTCTAATGGGTAGGAAAAGGAGATGTTTCTGTCTTTCAGCTGTATCAAAAAATGTGGAACATCACCATGTTTTGGACCATAATCTTGTAATATTATGTTTATATTATGTTATTCCATTTACATTATATTATAGGTCCCTTCTATGGAGGTAAGGCTAAAGCAATGTTTCTTTTTTTTCTCATCAGCTTTGGTATTTATCAGAATAAGCATAGAGGAAAAGTTCCAACAAATCTGTAAGCGTCGATAAAAGTTCTGTGTGCAGATTAGAAGCCAAGCCCATAGCCTGGCAAAGATCTCCATAAAATTAGGGCTATTCTTTTCTCTCAACAGGCCACATCTCCCACTGATGTCAGGCATATGGTTAATTTGCTAAAATAAAGCCAGCTTGATTTCTTTCTTTTTTGTTGTGAGGATGGCAAACACTCCAAAAGAAAATGTTGTTGTTGTTCTTCATTTTCCTGGAGAAAAGACACTAAAAAAGCAGGGAGAAATACCCTGGAAATGGTACCTACTGTTGAGTAGCAACCTCTGAGAATATAAGTCATGACAAAATATTGGCCAAAGCCACAGTCTTTATGCTTTAATCTCTTTTTACACTAAATACAGAGAGGTTGATGTGGTTTCCTGCCAGGCAGAGGAGACTGGAAAAAGTAAAAACACATCCTGTTAGAGGGATAGGAATACAAAATTTTGTATATACAAAGGAAAAATCAAGACAACATCGGACAACAAAAAATAGTATTCCAGTTGCAGCAGATCTGGACTGGAACCAGAAGGATTGATTTCTGAATGAACATATTGAGGCAAATCAGCATAACTTTGCTACTGCCAGTACTTCTGGTTTTGAAAGGTTTTTCCCCCCCATCAAACGGATCCAGTTGTAAGAAAGGAGGGCTGGTTCAGAGTATTCATACGTTGATCAGTGTCTCCTAGGAGCTGTTATCTGCTCTTCTGGGGGTACCCTGCATACCAGAAAGGTGACCAGTGTGGGAAACGATAAGACCAACAGCCCAGAAGGCTGTTCCCTAGCTGGGGAGAAGCACCTGAAGCCCACTGCAGCAGTAACAACATCAGGGTGTTGCAAGAGGCACTGTTGAACCTTCCTCCTACACAAGTGCAAATTAATTATTTCACTCTCCAAGTAGTAATATACTTTGTTCTTCTCTAAATCCTAGCCTGGGCATTATAGTGGAAGATAAAGGATGGGGCTATGTGGAATGGTGTTACTGGCAGGCAACATAGAGCTTTTGTAGGGCTGTTGTGGAGAAGGAAGGCTCAATTCCATCTCAACTACGGAAATCTGCATTTCATGTTAAATTTCCATTTCATGAACCGCTTCTCCCTTTGTGATGTCATTTACAAAAAAATCCACTTGGACATAAAAAGCATAGTTTGTGGTATTCTAAATATAATTGAGGCAATTTAGAATTGCTTTGAAGCTTCTCTCTGGATCAGGAATGTTGCTGACCTGAATTCTCCCACTCGGTATCGCAAGCAGTCTGTCATGCTCCTGGAAGAGGTGAGAAACTGCAGGCATTCCCGCTTGGTAGTATTTTGTACTCAGCTCGCGCAGGTACACATTACTATGCAATAAGCATAACTTATGTCCCCATGTATTCATCCCAGGAGAAAACTGGCTTTTCAATGGCCTTTTTATGTGTGTTCTTCCCCTGCTTTATCTACTGCTTTTCCCCCATCACTATCTTTGTAATCATTTTCTAAATAACATTTAAAAAATGGATTTATAAACTGTGACTCACCACCTCTTCCATTCCTTGACATAAGAGCTCATAACTGCTGCTCCATCAAGACCCAGAATTCTCCTCAGACACATTTAATGTATATAACATCAACTCAAAGGAAATAATTATTTTTTGCTGCTCCCAATTCCAACAACAGATTTGATCAAGACCAAATTAGTCACTGCCTTAAAATCATTAGAGATTATGTAGTACAGTGCTGGCTGAGCTGAACCATGACTCAGCCTGATAATACTCTATCTGAAAACTAATCACCATCCACCATATCATCATCTTGAGCCAGCAATTCATCTCCATTATCTCAGTGACTCTTTTGATTGCAACTAGATCAAAACATCTTGCTGAAGTCCAGATTAATTTTACCTCATCCTTTTTTTGCCCAATTTAGCATGTGGAAAAAGTCGATCGGTAATGTTAGCCTGAGTTCAGCAAACCCAGGCCAACTCCGCTGAGATGCTTTCCACTCCATCAGTTCTCATAAATTAATTCCTCTGTGATCCTTTCAAGTTCTTCACCTGGAACAAAAGCCAGGTTAAAAGTTTACATGTCCCGGTCACTCATCCTTTCCTCTCTGTTTAAACTCGAGCACTACGTTTTGTTCAACATTGGGGTAGTGAAGCCTGGTCTGCAAAATCTGTCAGATGCCCCCTGCTAATATCTCTGCTAGTTCCTTGTCCCCAAGGAGCAAAGCCCTTCAGATCCTGAAGTCTTCTTTGGTTAACTTTTCTTAAGTATATGTTTACATTCCCTTTACTGAAGATTAGTTTTACATTTTCCCTTTGGTTTCTTGGATTTTGCTCCCAATACATCTCTGCTTCTGATACTTTCCTATTAAAAATATGAAGAGAAGTATTTACACAGGAATTTTGCCATGCCTAAGTCCTTGGTGGTTGTTTCCCCTTCTCTGTTATTCAGAAATCTTACTTAGTCTTTTGTTTTTCTTTCCCCTGGACATGTTTGAAAATTCTGTTCTTTTTCTTTATTACTACAACATACAGGAGTTCATTATATTTTTAAGCATCTCATTTTCCTTCTTCAGTTCTTGACTGCTAGCATGTATTTCAGGTGTGTTAGGGGCATTTTTAATCGCACTCACTCTCTTTCTTAAGAAGTCTTATGCAAATCTGTTCTGTACTTAAATACACTTCTGTTCCAAACGAGAAGGGTTTTAATGTTTTAGTTGAAATTCTTCAAATACAAAATCCACAATACTAAACTGTTAAATAATGAAAACTGTGACTTCATATCAGAGCAAAAGTTTTAACAGGGGACTTCCATAGGTCTCAATGAAATAATTAAGAAAGGAACCGTGAAATATATTATTCCTATGGCAAACTTACAAAGTACATCTCTTTTGAGGCATTGTGTATGTATTTGTACAGGAACTGAGATCATTTCCAAGTAGGCTTATATTTTGATTCTTTTGCCCCGTTAATCCAGTCGGCCAGTACAGGGACAAGTTGGTAGGGTTGAGTGCAGGAATGGCTGCTTTAATTCTCTGATTGGGGTTTGGTGAAGATTTTCCATTTTTAATGTTTCCTGCGTATCGCTGATTCCTTTTACCTACCCCCTTATTTATTATTGATTTCATGCTAGTATACTAGGAAGATAATTGTGCTAGGAATTGGATACAAAATACATGTTAATTTTTTTCAAAGATATTGTGCGTACGCTGTAGGCTATAATTGTTTTGGAAGAGTGCACTGAATTAGACAGAGTACTTAGATTCAAAATGAAGATGATATTGTGCCCTGTAGGACTCCCAAGATGTATATTTAGATCCTGCCTTGACAAAGACTTCCTACATAACCTTGGCATGTCCCCTCATCTCTCTGTTCTTCAGGTTCCCAGCTACCCAGCCAAGACAGAAATACTCCCCGTCTTTCATCTTTTTGTGGTAGATTGTAGCATGCTTATGTGTTTTGCTTGATTTTTCCCCACAACGGTCACCTTGATTTTAGTGGAAAAACTTCAGTGCATGAAAACTCTGTGAAAAGCAATTTTTTTTCTAGCACTAGAGCTCATCAGCTAAGAGGTATATAAAGCTTTAACCAAAATAATTTTAATGCTATATGAATTACGTTGTCTTCAAGAAAACACTAAATATTTTTCTAACTATTACGTCCTAATTACAAAGCTGGAATTGAATGACATTATGGTCTGAAAAGAAAACTATCTGATAATTTTCTTATATTTTGTACCGAAGGCATACATTTTGAACTTTTCCCCCATAAGCTTAATTCCCTTCATTTAGCCCATAAGATCACTGCCTAGTTGTTTTCTTTCAAAAGTGTATTTCCTTGTTATGAGAAGACATGTTATTTTTATCTGAAGTGCTTAATATACCCTATTGTAAAAACTTTCCCAAAAGAAGCAATCTTCAGCCTTAAAGGTTATTTCACTTTAGTGCGCAATATACCGCAATTTCTGCTGTGTTTGATCCATTTGAGCTGTGGAGTTGGTAAGATTATACATGGTTTATACTGCATGGATTTTTAATGTTTCACACATTAGCTTTTAAAAATTGCCTTCGTATTCCCTATATTGATTTTTGTGGGTCCCAACGTACAGCACCCGCTGAGTGGCTTTGCCAAACTCTCCTGATGAAAAGATGATATAGGAATCCTCAGCAGGGGCAAAGACAACCACAGATTAAAAAAACTAGCATCCAGTTGACCATTTTTCTGAAGCCTCATTGTAAGCTTTTTTTTTTTTCTTTTTATGATGGCATGCACAGTATAACTGCCTAAGGGCATGCTTATTATAGACTGTATTTTAAAGCTGATTAAAAATAAATTCTCCATGCCTGTCTGAAACTTACTCCACAGAGAATCTTGTTTCATATCGGACGAGTAAAAGGATCTGTTGCTTAGTTAACTAGGTTCACCTTTTACCTCAGCACACATTTAAAAACTCATATCAAATTTCCATTACACTTCATTTATTATCCAGTCTTTCTACTTTCATCAGAGATAGCATTATAATGACTGTGACTTTGAAAAGTTTTATAACTAATGTGTGCGTGTATATATATATATATTTATATATTACTGTATTTTATTTCTACTCCATATAAAAATTAGGCTATCAAGTCTGACAGAAAAATCCTGGGACCATAATAAACAGACTTGTCTTCACAATCACTCTGTAGCACACAGGACTTGGCAAACTCTCAGATGGCAGGATGAAGAGGTAAAGCACAGAATCTGCAAATTCTGGCCGTGCACGTGGGAATAGGTTCTGGGCTTTCCAAGAACTTGTGGAGAAAATGAAACTTGGCAGGATCCATGCAGAAATTCATTTCATCTGTTTTCATTTTACACTGTCTGTCATCTAGTTTTTGATCACTAAATGAAAAAGAAAAATGAAATTTTGCCATATGCATTCTATAAATTTCAATTTAGCTATCAGGTGTCACACCTGCCACAATTTTGCTTTTTGCTGCGTTTCAGACAACAGATATAATCCTTTGTTTGTGTTATCGATGTTGGTTTGGGAAAGTTTATTTATGGTAGTATTTGCAGTAAATCTGCTCATTTCCAACCATTGCTGTATAAACCTACCGCTTGAAATAGAGACAGTTATGTCAGCTTGTATAGGAAACATATTGTATAATGTTAATTAAATGGCAATATTTATACTCTCTGCTCCTCTACTGAAATGCTCTGAGCCCTGAAACTGGCTGCTATGACATTTTGAACAAAGTCACAGTATACAATTTTCAGGCCCAGATTTCCCTAAACAGGGAAGGATGGTTTACATTTCACATTTCGGGTTTGTCCGTCCCCGCCGAGCGTGCGTTGCCCTGTGAGGATGGGTGGGCAGCCAGGTTTGCTGCCCACCACCTCCCCATGGGACTCATTTTCCCTGACCACGAAGGGTTCATTTGGGTGAGGTCAGCGATGGGCTGTTGGGTGCGTGGCCGTTCAGAAATTTCGTGTTGCTTTGGCCATGAAACGCTGGCTGGGGCCAGGCCCTCATCACCCGCCCTTGGGCACCACAGCCCCACCACGGCTTTGGGTTTTGGTCCCCAAGACGTTGCCCACACCTCCCCCACACCCATAAAGCCTCAATGCACCTGCACAGTAACAAGCCACTCACTTTTTACTTAATCTCTCCAAACCTAACTGTTCATAACCTCAGAAGGTGGACTCTATGCGGGGTAAATTTATGCTGTTATTAGCCAGCAGGATTAATGGCTGCAAGTTATCTCTCCATGAGCTGTCAAATATATTTATGCTGGCACTTCTTCCCCAATCGTGGGGGTTTTTCCTAGAAAAATATAAAAAATAAACTTGAAAAATTTATAAATAAATTAATCTCCTTGCCAAGTATTGGGAGAAAGCTAGAGGTAAATCAAATTTTTTTGGAGAACACTGATTGGGTGGCAATGAATTTTTCCTTGGTTCCATTTCAATTTCCCTGAATTGTTTATGTCAAGAAGAGATGGATGGAAATTTAAATAAAAACTGAAACAGAAGTCAAAATGCTTTGCTCTGATTCAATATCTTGATATTCCAGTACTTTAAATTGAAAGGGTTTTTCTATTTGAAGATTTTTTTCTTTACTATTTTAATTTTTAAAATGATATGTTTTCAGGCAGTTCATGCTTTCTCATTTTGACTCAGGTTTTTTGGAACTGTTTCAGGGTTTTTGGAATTGCTGGAAAATAAGAAAAGCTTCATGTGGTTATGCACAGAGTAGAAACATAAGCCTATTGATTTACCTTTTTTATTTCCTCTTTTATTCTCTTTTCATATTCTCTTCTTTAAAGAATAAATCTCTGAGCTATAATGTGAGACCAGGTATGTAACACAAAATGCAAGCATAATCTATTAAATATTATTCCAGTAATAAAACACAAGTCATATAGCAGTCATATTAATGAAACAGCATGATACCATACATCATGGTATACACCTGAGTTTTGTTGTTTTGGAT
>NW_008796165.1:1280672-1384136 GCF_000699145.1 Aptenodytes forsteri
GTTTTTTTTTTTTTTTTTTTTAATTGAGGATTGGAGGGAAGATTAACAAATTCATTCTAGCTCAGCTTTAATTTATACCATAATTTTTGATGACACTTCATTGCAGGATTTTATACTTGACCTTGGATAGGTAAGGATTTTACAGGCTTTCCATTAATTACAATAATTTTGAAAAGTTCCCATTCGCGCTCTGATAAATGTTGGGCCAGGATTTGAGAAAAATATAATTCACTTTGAGGAAATAAGGGAGAGGATTCATAGGGTGAAAGTGAACATCTGTAGAGTGACTTACTGAATATATGGTTTTTGAAACTAACCCGCCTGAGTTATAACGAGAAAGCAGCTGTGGGGGAAGTTGTCACGTTGCATACCGATAAGCATTGTGCAGATGGGCCAGCGTTCCCCTTGCACGCATACACCCATACACTCTGTCATACCTATCCAAAGGTGAGTGCATCACTCAGTATGTGATTCATAAATTTGTTAGCTTCTTACAGCAGAAAATTTGGAAAAATATCATCATATTAGTGCTAAAACTTATTTGGCAATGAAATTAAAACAACAATTAGCCTAAGGTAGTGCTTTTTTTTTTTTTTCCTTTCTCTTTGATTTCCTGGTATTACACAAGCTTATGTATAATACGTTTTATTGTAAGTTCTTTAATGAAACTAGCCTAAGGGTGCTTTTTTTTTTTTTTCCTTTCTCTTTGATTTCCTGGTATTACACAAGCTTATGTATAATACGTTTTATTGTAAGTTCTTTAATGAAACGATGGCAAACCTCTGTACTTCAATGATATTCAGTCGCTGCCAGCCCCACCTCTTGCTGTTGTACACCTCTGCTGCCTCAACAGTTCAGCTGGTGACAGCAGTGCCAACTCCCCATTGCCAGGCACGTTCCAGCTCACCTTATGAATCAGACTTTCTTCTATGCCTTTCACAGGAAATCCACTTAAGTGTAAAAATATACAGTGTATTGTACTTGCATCTCTAAGGAAGCTGAAGCACATATACGTATTAATAAAACTGTTGAGAGTCAAGTATATCAGAGCATGTACCTCCTGCTTTTTTAGAAACTGACAGAATTAATCAATTAAACTCCGATGCTCTATTCATAGCTCAGGTTTTTTATGGTACAAAGATTTGCATTCCAATTAGTGCTTGCAAAGGAAGTTTCCACGTTAACCTGATCAGTAGTATTTCCCCCTCCTCGGTGTCTATCTTACCCTATTGAGACTGCAGCGATGTGTCAGGAAGAGCATCTCTGTTACCTTCTGATTGAACAGAACTCTCTTAGGCTTCCTTTGAAATCTTGAGGGCTTGTCACTTGAGATGTTATTTTTTTAAGCATGAACAAATCTTGTCAGCCTAAGCTGAGAAATCAGCTGTATTTTATCAGCACTTTGGGATCAAACTTCACATTCAGTATTCAGCACTGGGTGCTGTATGTGAGACAAAACTAGAGGTTACAGTCTGCTTTAGGAAGACCATCTCTGGTGGCAGGGGGGATCGGTTTCTTACTGTTTACAGAATACGTTTACAAAAAAATAACTCAGATACTTCCATTTGTGTGATATATAAAGTGCTTAATATCTTGCAACACTTGCTTATTTATGTAAGCATATTATGTTGAATTAACTACAGCTTCTTTGACTTAAAGTGCCTTGAATCCACACACAACTTTTTAAAGAGAATTAATTGGCATCATAGGTCTTTTGTAATTAATCCTTCTTGAGGCTGAGGTAATGCTGCTTTGCAGCAGGTCTATCACTTACCCAATTACACACTGATTGCTGCGCTCCCTAGTCTTCCATCTGGACATCTGTAGAGCTCTGGGACTCAAAGAGCTGCATGCTCAGTCCCATCTGGAGGAGTGTCACAAAAGCAAATGTCTACAAGACGTTGTTGGAGTAAATAAAACCAAGATGGTAATTCCTGTTCCTCTTCCCAGTGCCAAGTCAAAGGAAAAATGCTCTGTGATAGTGACTGAAGACAGGACAGGACTAAGCCTCGGTCAGTGCTCCCAACACCTGCCCATTTTCTTGGGAAACGGAGAGTACTTTGGCAAGTCATTCTACCAATGCACATATACAGCATGTTTACCAACACACAGGAAAGATTCTCACAAATTGGTGTAACCCAACAGGCACCCAGTAGAAGGTGACAGGCTCCCAAAATACCATAAAGGGAAGAAAACAACCCTTTCTACATACATGCTGAGGTCTGACCAGGAGGAGACTTTTAACAACGATCATAAACCATATGACCTAGCAGACAGGCAAGAGCTCTTCGTGCACAGATATTTCTGAGTCTGTGCTGTGGAGCTTGTAAAAGCCAGGAATGGAAGCTGGGTCCCAAGACTGAGCTGTATGCCAGTGCTATAGCGCAGAGAGAGCATCGGGGCTGAAATGCTGCGTGGCATCCACAAATCAGAATATACAGATGTGGCCGTTGATGGGCTAACGTCTGAATTGGGAGCACTTCTTAAGAAATATTGATAATTTTTAAAGCATACTTTGTACTGTGGGTGCAAAGTGAGATCTGTGGGTGTGGGTTTCATAAAGGAGAGCTCATGGCAAAGCAGATTTTTTTTTTAGCATGCCCATTTCAAGACAGGCTTCATCCTTAGAATTGTCCTTCTAACCAGGTCTTCTTCCATTTCTGAGGCAGTCATTTCTGAGGCAGTCATTTCTCACGCAGTGGCAGCTCTGTATATTACAGGCCTAGCTGAATTTGCTTAATGCCTATAGGGAACATCCAAACTACCCAGTACATTCCCTGTTTGTGGCTGCTGCCTTTCAAGTTTTTCCTCCTTCAGTATTGTAGGCAACAAGAGTATCCCACCCCTTTAAATTTGGGGGAGAAAAAGGGTTTTTGCGTGGATGTTCTGTCACTTCAAATGAGTGCCAAACAGCTTAGCAGGATCATCACCTTCTCCAGCATAAAATTCTTCAGCACTGCCTTTCCTCCCAGGATTGCATCCTAGCAGACATTCACAGCTCGCTGAGTAAAGCAGCAATGTTGCACTTTGTGAAAGCATTTGCAGAGAAAAGACTCCAAGGGAAAAAAAAACCCAAACCACACACTGCTTTTTACTTCATCCTCCAGATTTCCTTCTCCTGAAACCATAATTCTACTCCTCCAAAGCTACAAAGCCAAATCCATCTGACTGTGTGAGTGCCAATACGAGACATTATCCTGTTTATATTAAAGACTGCTGTAAGTGAGCAGTGTGTCTTCCAGGCTGCTCTCATGGCAGTTTAGAAATGGAGCTGGCAAAACACAGCTGAGTTATGGGAGAAGCATCATGGCAGTTTAACACAGCAAGTCTCAGGCCTCCTGCAGTTCTAGGAGGCATCTCATAAAGCACAGTGAGAAAAATCACGAGCTGACATGCAAAAGTTTGCACTGGGTTCCTGGCCAAAATTTCCAACTATGAAGTCAAACAAACAGAATCTGTAAAGGAAATGGTTAACATGGGAATTTCTGTAAATCAGCTTTAGGAAGCGGTGTGGAAGCCCTTACTTCCGTTTAACATAGTCTAGCACTGACTTCTTTTCCTCATGTTAAAATCCCCATGTAGACAAGCCTAATATGCTAATAAAACGTCAAGATAGCTTAAAGTTTAGAAGACTTTATTTTTATCCAGCGTAGCTTAAATCAGCTTCTTTTGGCCTTTTATGCATTACATCAGAGAGCAAGAAATATTAAACATTTCTTATTTCATCTAGCATCTTGAGCACACCCATAAATATATATTTTAAATAAATGCTTAAAACATCTTTTTCTTATAATGTAGACCAGTGTGAGAACCCTGAGAAAAGAATAAATTACAAGCATGCATAACAACCACACGTCAGTTTAAAAACCATGCAATAGCTAAGCATGAAAGGGAGAGTTAAGGGATTATATGTGGAAGCAGTAACTCTAACATTTGTATTATTCTAGGCTTAAGTCCCACCATTATCATTATTTTTAACGGTGTTTTTATACGCTGTTGAGTAATAGTTTGTCCACATCCTGGCTTTTATCGAAGGAACTGCTTGTGCAGCAGTTGTGCTGGCAATAACCTCTAATACAGTTATGGTCATATGGTCACTTAATTAAACAATTTGGAAGCTTACTTTAGGTGACATTTAAAATTGAAATTTTAAGTACGTTATTCTACCATGTTCTCTCTTGGTATTGTTCAGTAAAACGCCATATTCAAGGAAATCCATGAAATTACAATTCAAAGCCTGTGATAAGAATGGATTAGTTTTGTACCATTTTTAGCTTTCATTACAATTTTTGTTGCAAGACTAAGTGTACAGATTGAGTATAAAGTATATCAGGCTTTAAATTCAGTGATAAGTCATTGTTAGGACAGAGAATTTTGTGATAACACAGGCAGAAGATTAATCCACTCTGATGACAGCCTTGCAAGTCTATGAGGAACAGAACACAGAGAAAGATTTATCCATCTCATTGACAAGGATGGTAAGGGGAATGGGAAATGGAACAAAATGAGTCCATTTGCATGACAACCTAAGACTATAATCATATGGTTCCACTCAAATCCTACAGTAATGGACCATAAAGGAAAAAGCATAAACAAGGCACATCATTTAAAACTATCTTGTACTCATCAACCTTTCCAGTGTCTGTGGAAGACATAATCAGGGAAGAAAAATTAATTTCAGTCTGCTAAACTACACTGTAAATGCAGAGGGGATACAACAGAATTGTTCAAACAAAGTTATTCATGTGGCTTTCATAAGTTTGAATAAATTCATTCTGCTCTGTATTCACAAAGATGAGACTATCAAACTAGATCCTCAGCTTGCATAAAGCAGCATAGTTCCCTTGACTTCAGTGAGCTCAAAATCTTCTCAAAATCTCCAAGGAAACCCTCTTCTTGATAGGGAGGCTTTGAAAATACTGAAATAAAAGATAATTCAAGATACCTAGGGGAGAATTTTAAAGAATGGAGATTGGCAAACAATGTGAAATATAGAATAACAAATGTACATGTGCATCTTCCACATCCCTGTAGTTCCCTGAAACACACTGGAACTTCTCACACATATCCATTTGTGTGCCCAGAGGTTTCTAGGATCGTGGCTGTAAGGCTGTAGGGAAGGGACTAGTGAGCTGAAGTCCAGCATATCCTCATTCGAATTAAAGCAACTGTGATGAGTGTTAGGGTTATAACATATATAGTATATCATGCGTATACTATAAATCTATAGCTGTTTTATTCCTTAAGTAGTTAAAATAATGCAAACTAAGGCATAGGCACCAAGTGAATATGATGTCATTATTGGAAAGCTCTTAAATGCTTTGTCTAAAGGTCAAAATCAGAATTACATTAATTTAGTCATGAACCTTTGCACTTTCTCATCTAAACAATGGAACCTCATTTTAATTTCCTTTTACTTTAAATACAGGCATTTGTGTGAAGGAAGTTGCATATGAGCATCTGCACGTCTCCTTTCCTGCAACCTTAGGAAAAAAGCTGTGTCATGGGGTATAATCAGCACTGACTATGCCACATACATATAGCAGCAGTGTATTTTGAAAATACTTAAAATAGTTAGTCTGAAAAATCTGAATTAGTAAGTGAAGACTTCAGTGTACCAGTTGAAGCAGTACATGACTAGACTCATTTATTTCAGTTCTTTTAAAGAACAAGTCCTATAGCCATGCATAAAAAAAATTTCCACTAACTTTAGTTTGCAGGTAGGAATTTATTCAGGAACTGCCTGCCATACCTGGGCGTTCACATAGTGAACTATATATAACAGAGGCAAATACATATTTCTTCCTGCTTTTTGAGCATTGCAGACTGTATTCCATTCTGTTTTCGTCATTATACTAATGTGCAGAACAGATCTTAAAACAATTTAGGCTAATCATCCAAAAGGACAAATGGTCCTCTGTGAGTGTGCGTGTGAGAACTTTGACATTGTGTTCACCCAGAGCTTAATGTGGAGCATAGATTTGAATTTACTGAAGCAACTGAAGAGGCTTCTTGTCCTTCTGTGCGCACTTAACACAGTATCAATGCTACTTAAAAATAACAAGGAATAAAGGATGGGGGAAATCAAATTAAACTGCTCACCAGCTACCTCTGTTCAACCTCTTCTTGGCATACGGAAGTCAAATCAATTTAATCTCTCTGCTATAGCAATGTTTCTCATGCATTGTGTCACAGTATTGCAAATTCCCTGCCTTATTCACAGGCTTTGCTTCTCTGTTTTCCCTTTCTAGCATCTGCGTGGATTTCAAAGATAACCTTGATCTAGGTTAGCGCTGCTGTGCAACGCATAACAGAAGTGGTAATAGACTGGACCGGTTCTTAACTGCTATTATAAAATATCTCATTCTTTTATGATCTTGATTTATGACATATTTTATGACGCTGTTTTAGAAATACATGGGGCCACATTTAAAAAGAAGCTGTGCCTCATGTAAGCAGTGCAGGGTGAGGGAGACTTACTTCTTGAAATGGCCAAGATCGGCAGGGGCCCTCTAGGACCGGTTGCCTGCCTGGGGCTTCGTCTGGGTGTGTAGCTGCAGAGGAGAGCAGAGATGTGGTGGCCAGCAGCCTGTTAGCAGGAGCTGCGAATGGCTCAGTTGACCAGTACCAGGTAGCACCTGTGCAACCAAGCCTTCTGGGAGTCCATAATCCCCTACCAGATGGGACTGAACCAGAATGCCAGGACGCATGGAACAGCCAATCCATAAGCCAAAACAGTTGGAAATATGGGATTGGTCAGGAGCCAGTGCAGATGGCAACGGAGGGCTGGTCAGGACTGCAGGTCTTTGCTTGGCATTGGATGGGCGCTGATACAGATGGCGAACGGGACGTGTCAGAAATGCAGTTCTCTTCTTACTTGCCTTGTGTCAGATTGTCTCTGCATGAGAAAGGGAGAGGTCTTCCAAAACATACTCTTAGCTTCTGGGACTCTGTCCCCTCTCTAGAGATAGCCCCTCTATCCCTGAAATGTGAGATTTGCCTAGAAACATGCAGGTTAAATTTTGTTTGGAGGGATTATTTGTATATGGGAGTAAAATGTGAATTTCCTGCATGCTTTGCACCAGTAAATCTTTAGCGCTCAACTGTTTGCAGAAAGTGAACAAGGACTAGTCACAAATGCTGTCAAAATGGAATTTGCTTTTAACTTCAAATGAATATTCATGAATAATTTCCTCCACTATTTGCTCACCACTCATATTTAATGATATGGGAAATGGGATGAATAACAAGGTGCTGAAATTTGCTGACAATACACAATTATTTAAGTTAATATAAACCAAGGAGCAAAGTAAGGAATTTCAGGAGGAGCTAATAAAACCGGAGTGACTGAATACCAAGATACCAGATGAAGTTCAATGCAGACAAGTACAGGATAATGAACGTTGGAAGAAATCATTTGAACTACTTTTATGTATTGATGGGGCATGAATTAGCTCTAACCTCTCTGGGTTAGGATGGACGTACTGTCCAGAGGCAGTGAGGAAGGAAAAAAGGCCGCAGTCCACTCCTGGGGAAGGGTGAGTCCAGATCAGAAGGATCTCTTCAGCCCTCCTTCAGCTGTAAGCAGGGCAAATGTAAGATAGAAATAGTGACCTCTAGACATCTGTGCAGGAGTCCAAGCTGGGGAAAAAAATACTAGATTTATTTATTTATAATTAATTTCTCATCTCAGGGATGGAATTACACCATTTTAAGCCAAAAGGCAACTCTGAAAGGACATAGTCAAAATAAACAACTCCAGAGGAAAGGGCAGACATATGTGAAAAGCAGTCTGAAGGATGCAAGTTAAACAAACAGTTTACTTTCAGAGTCAAAAGAGCATCAGCATCATACAAAATAATATGCAACTCTGTGATGGGCATATTTTGAGTTTCTTCAAGACATGTCACAATCCAGCAGTTATCATTAGAGAACAAACAGAAAGGTTTAGCAGTGAGTAATTAGATTTAAATTAAGATGTTAAGCTTTTCATTGAAGCAACTGAGATAAATTGTTTTGGTGGTGGTCTCTAGCAGAGGGTCAAACCAGCATACTACAGGCTTTAATTTTAAACTGCTTCAGCAGGATTTGCCAGAGCTCAGCCATCAGTGCCCTAACACCACAGGAACATGAGCCTCTAGCATGAAGAAGTGAGTAAGAATATGGCTCTAAGTCACTGTTCCAGGCAGCAACAAAGCCTGAACTTTTCTGTAGCTGCTACGAACTCTCAGCTGTGTAGTACTGGGGTCCAGAGGAAGCTCTTTCTGGAGTCAGTCCACATGAACGATGTGGCTTGCCAAGTGAGTGGGATGCTAGAAAATCAATTAGGTAATAGCGGGGACGCCTGAGGACCTGTCCCTCCTGTTCCTTCTGCTCTTCTCTCTGTCAGAGCATTGTCCATGCTGTCACTGAGTGGAGGGACTTCACTTGTGCTCTGTGGGCTACTGCCAACTTTTCTCCAAACTTTACAACTTCCCGGTGAACTACCATGTTCCTGAAACCTTGAATGAAGGAGGTGATATCACAGAGAAAGACTATTGCAGAATAATTGGTTTCTTGGCCCATGCATCACAGAGAACCTTCTGCCTAGGAAGGGATAATGCAAAAAGTCAATGATGACACAATTGTTTTTAATGCAGGTGTTTTGACTTATAGGACTCTTGGCAGTTCATAGGATGAACTTTCCACTCTAAGTCCTAAACAATCGTCCAATACTTTCCTCTTCTGAGTATTATTTTGCCAAGTATTATTTTGTTCCCTGCTTGTTCCCTCAAGCATTTTTCCTTCTGCAAGAGTTCTCGGATAGGAAGTGCACAAATTCCTGAGGAGTCACTGGGAGAAAGGAGGGAGGGATGCAGCTGGTGGGAGGTGGTGAGGAAGGAATGGGGGCAGGGGGAAGAGGGCTCTGGCCATGACAGGACAGTGAGAAGGGGGGCAGAGCACAAAAGTAGCAGAGAGCCGGCCCTTCTAGGAGCAGTTAACCAGGACATTTGTAACTGTGAGGGACTGAGAGGATGGAAAAGAGCATCTCTATTCCAGCATTGTGTATACCTCATCTAACCACAGTCTTCTCCACCCCTGTGGCCACATCTAGCTGGTCACACCTCCTCCTCTGCTCCCTTTGGGCCTGCATCTCTGCAAGATACAAACCCACAGCAGCTGGAGGTTCCTGGGAAGTGTAGGATCAAATCCCAAGATCCTCACTTAGGATCTAGTCATTCCTCAACAGACATGGAAGTCAATTCAATAAGGATCCAAACCTATGTCATAATTTAACCATTTTTCAGCCTGTTACCTGAGGAGAAAAAATCCAGGTTGGCTTTGTGGGATATTGGCCTGCTGGAATATTGACTGGAACGTTGTGAGGGTAAAAACCTGGACAGGTTAGGACAGTGACTGCCACTACTTCAAGTCTAAGACTGTATGATAGACGAACAAGAAGTGTCAGAACTCTTGTCCCGTGTAAGAAGAAGAAAGAAGACATAATTGTGCTCTTCTAGGAGCTAGTCTGGTTATCTGGTAGTTAACATATTAGCACTGCACTGTAAAAGCCCTTCACATCTAATGCTCTGGCATAAAATGAGTGTGGATTAAAAGCAACTGGTAATCTGGCATTTCATTGGTGTAATTATTCATGGGGTTCACTCTATTCCTCCTGCAGAGACGTGACTATCATTAGCACTACCATAGCATGACCAGTCCCAGAAGAACATAAACAGACATGGAAACTGAATTACTTTATCCCTTTTAGCTGTGAGGATCTTTATACTCAGTCCGTACATCTCTTCTGTATTATAGCAGATGCGGAAACAGAGCCCAATTTCAGGGTAGTTAATCTGGCTTTCAGAAACATTGCATTCACTTTAAATTCCCTCATTTCATGACTTCATCCAAGGTAAAGCAAAGAGCAGAAAGAAACTGGCTCTGAACACTGAAATGTGCAATTTCTTTCAGATGGACATAGCTACGCAGATTTAGTAGGATGTGTGCCTGCATAAGTTTATGTGTGTTTGTGTGTTTATTGCTTCAGAATTGCCTAGAGTTACATCATCCCAAGAGATATATTCAGCCCTGTATGCTCAGATGGAATATGATGTTTGCACATAAAACAATAAGGATTCGTGAGGCACTCAGACAAGAAGGTGAGGCCGTTATAAAACAGATGCTAACACTACTTTTGGGATAGAGTCCTCTGAGGTAGGCTGCTCTATGATAGAGTAGTCGGTGTTCGGAAAATGTTTTCCCTGGATTTTTTTATTTGAAAATAGTTTTAACCAACCATGGAAATTCATTATTTTGATCTGACATTTAAGTACATTTTCAATTGTATCCAGATTTTATTGACTAGAAAAAAAAACTATAATTGCTCTAGTGACTAGGATAAATGAAACATTTCTGAAGTAGTATAAAGACCATCCAAATTCTTGAAGTGATAGGATTTGGTTTGAAACCAATAAATTAATTTGATATTTAAAAAAAACAGCAAGCATCAGAGAAAAATCTTTATCCAAGGCATTTGTGCATCCTCAGTCTGTTTTACATCCCATTTTCCTTTTGGCAGCAAACTTGGTGATTCAAGTGAACAGTCATTTGTCAAAAAATGCAAAGGCTGAAAGGAAAGATCATGATCCTTTTTTAATTATTGGCATTAAATATTTATCAGCCCAATTCAGTAATAGATATATTTATGTGCTTATGTGATAGAGATAAATGTGTGTGTGCATGCACGTGCATGTGGCTGGGGGGGGGGTGGGGGGGGGGGTATATTGGAGCACACTGTTGATGGGTTAGATACCAGAGTCTGAGGGTGCTGAATATATGTGGAACTCAACAGCAAGGAGGCTAAAGATATGTGAACCCTACCTGGAGCATTCAGGATCACTCAGTCTGATACACACTCTCACCATCCCCTCTCAGGATGATCCACAGTGGCCTGAAAGTGGGGTCCGCAACCTATGGCAGATACATGTGTAAGATGCCCATCAGACGACATCTTTTGGCTCTTGCTAAGTATCTACTGGCATATTTAACTTGTAATTTGAGAAAGAAATATATATCCTGATATACCACACTTGTTTTTCCTCACTGTAATATAAAACTGCAAATGTGATGAGACTCTTTGGTATATATCACACCAAATGAATAAATATCTTTAATACTGTAGATCATACTTATGTTAATTTAAAGGAAAAACACCTAATACTAGCTCTGTTCAGTTTTTGCTCCTTTGTTGGTACTATAGGCAGTTTCTGGAATGAAAGCAGTTGCTCTATATTTATCTATATTTATCTTTTGAAAGCTACCAAAGACTGAGCTCTTGGAAGTGTTAACTTCCCTCCCTCATCAGCTGTGGGTGTTAGTTTCATGGCATTGTCTGTACAATCAGCATCCCAATTACCTTTAAAACCACTGTGAATAAATGCATTTTTTCACGATGCCAAGCTTGGAAAATAACCAGTAATTTCTAAGAGCAGGCTGATGTCTTCCTATCCGTTCACCAGCAAAAAACCCAACTTGAGAATTCTACAGTCACACATAAGATATTGTAATCACAGTGATCAGTAACCAAAAATGCGTGGTTTGAAGTCAAGCATGTTAACCTGTGTATATTCATTTACTTATGCTCTCCTAACTCAGTCTTGCAAAGATAAATGAGCCCATTTATAAAATGAACAACACATTTAAGTATAGAATTGGGGTTTTGCTTCCCATGTGTAAGAATGGAAAGGTTGTCTTTTGGAGTGTTTCCACAAACTATTTATTTTTAATGCTTCTTTATTTGGAGGCAAGCAGGGATGGATTCTGCAGTACTGATATTCCACGTTCTTGTACTCTTTTTATTTAGTTCAGACATATTCTCCAGTCTTCCAGGAATATGCATGTTTGTGCATGCCCCTCATCCCTGCCTATAAAGACAGGCACCCATCAATACTTCAATTTTATGACACCTCAATACTTTTTTCTCAGCATATTTTGAAAATTTTGACAGCACAAATTTGAAAGTGTCTTCTTTCTCATGTGTTCACCTGCTCATCTCCACTTGTCTAACTCCTTATCCCTATATGCCAATAGATATTATCAATAAATCCTCCTGGTTTAATCTCCAAAATGTCTCAGAAATCTCCCCTTTCCTCTTCATTCTCCCCATAAAATCTTTGCAAGTCCACCCTTCTCCACATCCATGCCTACTGCGATCTGGCTGTCTTCAGCCTCTAACTGACACTCACATTAGCCAGTTTTTAAAGTAGTCTAATGCAAAAGTAATCCACTGCTCCCAGTATTGAGATCTCATTAAGATATTCCTAAATCCCTCTTCTTCACTGTCTCCCTATTGCCTTCTAAATCTGATCGAAGCTCCTTTTATCACCCAGAGTTCTTCTTGACCTAACCTCCCTTCTTCTGTCCTTGCTCTGTTCTTCCACATCTTTCTTCTTTATGTGCTCCCTCCTCACCCATTGCCTGTCACAATGTAAACCACTTGCCAATTAGACCTATGCACCGCTTTCGATGCTGTCCGCTATACCTGTGAGTGGAGTAGTTCAGCTACACTATTCTGGATCGAAAGTATCCTGATCTGATTGGCATAGTCCCCTTGATAGGTTTGAACCATTGACTACTAAAAAGCAAGTTATCATGTGCTTTTCTACCAAAAAGGAAAGGAGGCATTTGTCTTCTTATAGTGAGATTATGGGGTTTTTTCTGAGTTATCCACAATTTCTCCTGTGTTCTTAGGCCTTGAATCAGAAAAGGAATTAAAGTTTTTACTATAAATTTACTATCTTTATTCTTTATTCATGAAATTGCTCTCCAACCAGTCTATCCAAACACTCATTGCAGAAAGCTGATGTCTAGACAAAGTTGAAATGTACATCTCTGACTTTTCAAAAATATGTTTCCAGCTCTTAAGACCTGAATTTTATGTTGTGACTCCACTCACTTACTACTAAAACATCTCTTAGCTTGATTTTGGGGAGTAAAAAGACACCGGGCAATAAGATATAATTTCTGCATTATAGGCTTTCCAAACCAAGCCCTTAGTAGTCAGCTGAAATTCAGCAGCAGGATCTGTAAGTTCGTTCAGACAAGCCAAGCTTACAATACAGCGCATGTCAGCACGAAGGACAGGATGTGCAGATCAAAGCTCCCCTCAGTTCATCTGACTTTCTGTTCCTCTATGTCTCTGTGCATTCGATTACGGGAAAACTTAAAACAAACTAACTCCTAGTCCCTTCCTCTCTTCCCCTTTAAGTCCTCCCCCCCCTCACAAAATCAAACAGGAGAAAAACAGTCTTCCTACACCTGGACCCTTTGTTCATTATTCTCTGGTTCATCGAAAATTAACATCCGGTTACTGGAGCTTCCTCTCTCCTTGCCAAGGTGCTACAGAAGTATTTTGTGCCAACCAGACACCTACGTGCTATGTCTACATGTCTCACACCTCCCTGGCCTGAGTAGAGTTTAACCCGTTGAACTCCAGCCAGCAGCGATCGTGAAGCTAGAAAATGACGGTGAGGAAATAGTTCTTAACAAGGTTAGAAAAAATGTTTTGACATCCACAGATAATCTCTAAGAGCAAGCTGATGCCTTCCCGTCAGTTCCCTACCAAAGTCCCAGCTTCAAAACTTTCTAGTCAGACAGGAGATATTTTGTCACAGTGACATTCCACAGCCTCGTGTCCATTTTATTTAGTTTAGAGATATTCTCCACTTTTCCAGCAGCATGCCTGTTTGTGCATGTCCCTCTGCTTCCATCTATAAAGACAGGCATACATCAATGCCTCAGTTTTATAATGTTTCAATACGTGAGTCACATCTCCAGGAAGCTGGGAAATGATGGTATGCGCATCATCCGTAACAAGATTAGAGACAATATTGCCATGTCCATGTATAATATAAGTACATGCTGAAGTCTCGTCAATTCGGATGCTGTAACAAGGATACAACTGCTCTCATGTTTAACCCAAAGACATGCCAAACACTTTAGCAAACTGGCTATATTGAATATGTCCTACTGCACAACACCCTGTTACGGTCCCACAAACCCATAGAAACTTCAGCTCCTTTGGCTCCTGAGATTCCCGGCCATACAATTGCCTTCCTGCCTCTTTCCTCCCTGCCTATACGTCTTTGTTTTCCTCACAAAGCAGAGTTCAGTGGATTTCCTGTACCTCCTCACAGGCCATTACCCTTAAAGCAACATTGCTTGGCTGCGGTAAGGATCTATCTCAAAACCGAAGAAAGCAGTGGAAAGAACGATTGCAGTCAGCCAAGATTGTCTCCAAAAAAAATGGGTCTTGGGGCTCACGTATACTCAGCTCACCAGGAAAAGGTGGAAGGAAGCATGTAGACCGTTAACCTCCAAGCTCGTAAACCCTGAGCTATTTACTAATCTCCTCCACCTCTTCCTCACCCTCCCTGATCTGCTCCACCATCCTTCTGTTGCTCCTTCACTCCTTCTGCCAGCGGGCTGCGGCTCACCCCTTGGATCTTCATCCTCCCCCTGTCCCAGGCACTCTCCCGAGCAGCTCCTTTAACCCATGCTTCTCTAACCCACTCACCCCTGCATCTTCTCTGACACCCCCTGCAAGACCCAGGCTCCTGCTTCTCTTTTGCTTTCTTATTTATTCCCTTCTCATTTATTCCCTACTTGCCAGAAGACCAGGTCCCCAGCCCCTCTTGACCCTCCCTGTCCTGCCTGTGAGTCTCAGGAGCTTTTGGAAACGTGAAGCTCGGGACAAAGGGCAGTGTCAGGGCTACGCCTGCACCAGGACGTCGCTTTCCTGATAGGCATGTGTGCGTATTTTGCACATGGTCATACATTTTAAGGCAGGGAGGTTTTTTCTGTGACACAGGGGCTCTGCACCAGGCACCACACAGCAACAGCATCACCAATGAAACTGCTTCCATTCCTAGGTAGGTGAAATCTCCTTCCCTGGGACTGAATGGCAGGTGGGAAGGGAGTGGGGTCTGACAAGGAGAAATGAGTGTGTGGAGATGGTGGAAAACTGCTGGGTACGTGGGACTGAAAGTCCCCGTAGCTTTGATCAGTGCTGCTACTGGATTCGGTAATTGCATGGCTAGGATCATCCCGAAACCAAATCCCACAAATGCCTGTCTTTATCTCACTGTGGGTTTTGTTCTGTAAAAAACAGAAACAATGTGGGTTTCCGTGGGTTTGGGTTTGTTTTTTTTTTCTCTCTCTCTCCATCTGCATGGGAGATTTTTAGATTTCACATTTTATGAACAGTAAAATGACAACAGAATCCCACAGGTTTCTGCTGTAAGCTCTAGAAGATGGTCTCCTCTCTCAAAAACAGAAGGAAAAGATGAAACTTGATACCTAAATTGTTTTGGATTATATATAATTGTTAAAAAGTGTGTGTAATTTTTAGTCTTTTGCAAGAATTGTTTTGGATTATATATAATTGTTTAAAAGTGTGTGTAATTTTTAGTCTTTTGAAATTTTAATGAAATTTTAATTTGTCCAAGGAAACAATGTCTCAGTGAGATTTCCTGAAGCAATGAAACCTGTAACTGTAACACTGAGCTAGAAAATATCCAGAATAATATTTGGGTAGGGAAAAGCAGAACTGCAGGGGAAGACAGTTTCCAAACGGGTCTTATGTGTTCTACAACTTTCGTTATGTCCTGCTAATAATTTATAAAGTACAAAGTAAAAAACTTACTCTGCCTTCCGAGTTAACCACCTCATTTCTAACTTATTACAGGGTGTGTATAATTATTCAGTGAGCTGTTAGTTTTCTCAAAGGGAGAGATTCCTTTTGTCTTTGTGTTGAAAACCATATGCATACATACAATGGGAAATTAGTTATACCATTTAGGAATCATTCAGTGGATGGAAAAAAGAAGACAATACTTTCATAACATGGAAACGGTATTTTAAGATATTAACTTCAAATAATTTGGATAAGTTTTTAAACCCTGGTGTCATAATGCTGTAAATACTGTGACATGTCATTTTAATCTCTCAGACCGTGCATATGTGTTAGCTACACAAGTATGGAAGTGCTTTTAAAAATAAAAACTCTGATCAGGGGAACCCTCTGGTATTTTTCACTTGATCTGTGTAGGGCAGTTTGGATTACACTCAATACATAATTCAGAGTGCAAATAAGTGTCTGTGCTTTACTGGAAAGTACTAGAGAGCTTTGAAAGCCTTTCAAATGTTTTCCCCAGATCACTGAGTAACTTCTACATTGTTTACCAATTTTATACTAGTTGAGCACATATACAAGTTCTTAATCTACAGTGTCTGCTCTTTCTAGTCCCTGGGTAGTTTTATCAAAGTCCCTGTAGTTGATGGACCTTGACCCATCCTGCAATATAGCTGAATCTGTGATGAAGTTAAGTTTACTGGAATATACCAATTTTGTGGATGCTTTTTGCTCAGATCTGGTTTTAGAGCTCGGGATGAAGTTTTGAGATGAAGAAACAAGTCTGTTTTTCCTTTGTTCCAGTTCTGATTTCCAGTCTGCTGGACTATGGCTGCACTTCTGCAAGCTGCAACATGACATGCCACAAAGACGCCAGGTGTCAAGTTCAGGGTGGGACAACAGGCTGCTATTGCTCCCAAGGATATACGGGAAACGGCATAACGTTCTGTTACGGTAAACAGATTTTACCTACATGCATTTCTGTTATGTGCTTGCTTGAAAAACTTACTCAAGAGCCCATTAGCTCAAGGATTAAACTTTATGTCACAACACCTTACAGGAATATGTTCTCAAAGCCAAAAACTTTAGCAGTTTCTGAGAAATTCTACAACTTACTTATGAGACATGCCCACATGTGAGGCCAATATTAATTTTTCCACTACAGCTGCTTGCAAGGGAAATATACCAGAAATCCTACAGAGGGGTCTGCCTATGGATGCCTCTATCTTCCATCCAAAGAAAAGGATATTTTCCCTGCTTTCATTTTTGAGTTGTCCTCCGCTATGAATAGCTCTAGTCCTTATTTCCACTGTTAGATATAGCTATTCCCAGCTGCAGGCAGGCTGAAATCCATATGAATCTTGTCAGTTTTCAGTGTCCAGAGAAGTAGTTATGAATATTAACCATCCATTTGGTCAGGTTTTGTGTTTCATGCATCTTGGGAAATTTAGCAGTAACAGAGGCACTTTGCTTTGGTATGAGCACAGGTAAGCGGCCCACCTTTAGTTTGGATTTTTATAGCTCATTTGCCATGGTGTACTTGGAAGTATTCTTGTTTTAGAATGCAAAGACCTTTTTCCAAAGAAAGCTGCCTAACCTTTTATAAGCTGGGAATGCTTAGAGAGAAATATAGCTGGCTAAAATAATAAACAATAAGGAATAACAAAAATTGTAGAAGAATTTAGTTTGGAAGAGACCTCTGGAGGTCATCTGGTCCAGCTCCCTACTTTGAGCAGGTCCAACTTTGAGAATATTGCTCAGGGCCTTGTCCAGCTGAGTTTTGAGTATCTCCAAGGATGAAAATTGCACACCTCTCTGGGCCCCTGTTCCAGTGTCCGACTACCATAATTTTGAAAACTTTTTTCTCATATCTAGTTGCAATTTTTCTTGTTGCAGCTTGCAACTTTTGCCTCTCATGTGCACTTACCGCTGTACATTTCTAATAATAGCTTAGCGTCATCTCCTCTATAAACCCCCGTGACCCCCCATTCGGTAGCTGTAGACAGCAATATGGTTTCCCCTTTGCCTTCTCTTCTTAAGCCTGAACAAACACTGTTCTCTCAGCCTCTTCTTTGCATCACATGTCATGTAGTCGTTAAACATATTTCTTGAATTTAATGCTAACCTTGCCCAAAATATAGGTCAATCATTATTTGTCTATTGAGCTGGTCAAATGAAAATAAGAAGGAATGGCCTTCACCACACTAGTATTGTATTTGCACTAATTCAATTTTACTACCGTGAGTAAGCTGGTTGATTTGAAAGTTAAGTGCACATTATGTTTGCAGAGTCAAGGGCCTACGCTTGTGAATAATGCAGAGAAAGAAGAAAACCGAGTCAATTTTCAGCAGTACTACCTGGAACAAATCAAACCAGCATTTACTTATGTACCATGATCTGGTATCCACTACATTGTCTGTATTTTTCTAGAAAGTTGTGATTATGAATCATCAGTTCAATTTACGGTAAAGATACCTGTTGTTCACTGACATTACTGATGTTCTTAAATCCGTCCATTATATATGTACCCATTATGGCGTTATTAAATCCATTTGTGTGAGGATGGATTTATCTTACCTTCCATGTTCTTTTTTTTTCATACAGTATCTTTTTCTTGCTTTCTTTTTTGCCTGTGTTTTCTTAAGGAGTTATACATACAAAATTCATAAAAACATTTATTGATCATTTAAAGAAAATTCAGTACAGTGAAATATACATTCACAAGTCTTGTGAATCAATTAATTGTTTATTAAGAATTATACTAAGTGTTTGGAAACTCAATCTTTAAAATAAAATTTCCAATCTCAGTCCAGGCAAACCAGCTACTAGATGTATTTGTGGTGCTTTGCAGTTAAGTGGCAATGTTTTGAAGCAAGCTTCATGTCAGGAGACCAACATTTTCTCTGGTAAAATACCTCAACAACCACCAAAGTCACTTACCCTCCAGCTAAGCAGCGAAGCTTGTATCAGAACTATGTGGCTGTTGCCCCTGAAAGAGAGACATCTCTCTAGGGCAGCACGTTACACGGTGCATTATTAATACTGTGCAGTAGTCCTCTAATAGCATAAACAAGTAACCTGAATTTTAATTGCGTAGGCTCTAAAAAGGATTAGAAATGTTAGAAATATAGGCTAAACCCTATCATAAATACTTTAAAGCTACAAAAACGTAAAACAAAGCCTCAGTTGTTTAATGATGTATTAGATCTTGCTGTTTTGTGTGACGAAAGCAGCAGGTGTATCTGCTGTTCTAGAGAGAGCTACCCATTTTTCTTCAGTTAATAATCTTAGGCTTTTACAATGATAGTCCAGGCACCTTCAAGGAGATCATCAATTATGTGCTAATACAGGCATTTTCTAAAGAGTATATATGTTATGTTGTGTTTACATATTTGCCCTTTTAGTTATTTAGATAGGTTGTGAGAGTTGTAATTACTGTCAACAACATTAATAATTTCGCATAGCGTAGAACCAACTTCTTCATTGTGCTTATCCTGGTAGACACTTAAACCAGAACAGTGTTTGTTTTGAGAGTTTATTCTGGAACAAGCAATTCAAAAAACATGTAAAAATGTTGAACAACAAAAAATGGTAGTTTCCAGGTTAGCCCTCTTAAGCTTCTATAGCTGGAAAACTGTCCCTTTTTATTTACAGGTACATTCTCACTGTATTTAAAAGGTTTACATTTGTTTCTCTACTTTCACTTACTTGTAGCACCTCTTAAATACTTGTAAAAGTTATTTCTTTGCTAGCTCTTTTCGATGTGATACACGTAGACATTTTCCCTTGAGTTTACTGTGCTGCAAAAGGCAATAATGCCCTGTTACATTTATTTCCTAGCACCATTATTGATGAATCATGAATCACTGATGTCAGCATACCTTAGGAATGGAGTTTGTTAGTTTTTACTTTGCTCCCTTTGCCAGCTGGCTAAGTGTCTGCAGAGAGCTCAAGATTATTGGATTTGCTGTGTATAGATAAAGACATATAGATATGAATTTAATTTCCTGGTGTCAAAGTCATGGCTTTTAAAATAATTATCCTCTTACAATCTTTCCCACAAGATTTCAACCACTTTAAATTAGGTCATGTTTTGGACTTTCCGAAGGCATACTTTGGCCAGTCTACCAAAAAGCTAATCCTCTTCATAATCCCATTGTCTTCAGTAAGAATATGTGCAGGAATGCACATAGTCAGGAGAATAACTGATTGTAGGATCTGGCCTCTTTTATATATTGGAATTATAACTTACATAGCAATAAATTCCTTCTGCACAGTATCTTCCAGAAAGCCATAAATGAGTCACCTTGTCAAGCTTTACACCTCTGAGGTACAAAATACTATCCCATTCTTCTTATTTCTTCTCTTTGTATTTATATTCCTTGCTTTATGTAGTATAAGATGAGAGAAAACGGCCTCTGAAAATATAACTATTTGCCTTTTAGGACTCAGTTCTTGGCCAGATGTGTATTCTGAATGTAATGCATGAGGCTTTAGCTTCACATTATTATACACCTAATTGAAGTAGCACAGCTAACGCTCTTGGCATAAAAATAAAAATATATCCAGATAAGACTGATTTATAGACAAGTTAACTTCCTCTTGTGCAAAAATGCCATGGATTTTTTACAGATAAATAGCATATATTTGCCACTTTTGTAAATCCATTTCTTTATATGAGAAGAGTTGGCCATATAAATTAGGTGTTGCTCATAATCCCAGCTTTCTTCCAAAAGAAAATTAAAGAAAACAAACAAAATTTCAGATCCTTTAGAGAAGATTGAGGTGGAAGTAAAACTTCATAGAAGCCAATATTTTATTTTTAAAACAGAGGGGAAAATGAGTTGGCATCATTGATGCTTTCCTAAGCAGCTCTGCTGTTTCAATACTGGCTGCTTCTTGATTGCTGACTGCCAATTTGCTGCTTTGCTGGCACACTGCAGGAAATTAAAGTAAACAGTGTGATCACAGTGTTTACTTTAACTTTGTAAAATAAGGAAGGAAAATGAAGCAGTGCTGTTTGTTCCAGGAGGGTAGGCAGGCAAGCAGGAAAAGTCTGAATACAATATCCCTCCCAGATATCCCCACACAATATTTCCTTGTAAATGTCACCTGCAAATTATACTGCAAAATTAATCAGTCTTACTTGTAAAATAGTTACAGCTCTTCCAGAAATAGTGAGCAGGGACTTAGGCTATCAGGGAAACTTTGTACTGAAGCAAGACACCGACTCTCTTTCTGAAGTGCAGTGCAGGAGGATTTATCTTTTTCCAGAGGCAAGAAATAGTATCATAGAATCATAGAATCGGTTAGGTTGGAAAAGACTTTAAGATCATTGAGTCCAACCATATACATCAGTGCAAAGTGGTATTTTATATCAAAATACATAATCCCTGTTAGAACACAAGGCAATTTGTATAAACTCAGCTGAATCAAATTGAAAGCCTACTCAATATCCGAACACAAACATATTTTCTTGTTTTACCGAGGGTCATACGACAAACTCTCTGGCTTTTGCCAGCTCTAAAAAGGAGCGTTCCTTTGAGACATCAGCTCCTCGCTCTAAGGGTCATATGACAAACTCTCTGGCTTTTGCCAGAGAACTCTCCAGTTCAAAGGAGCGTTCCTTTGAGACATCAGCTCCTCGCTCTAAGGTGATGTTGCTGTGTCCCACTGACTGTTATTGCAGTCACTGAATTTGTTTTGGTGTCACCGTTGCCATTCTGCAGCACCTGATAGGTGTATAGTTTTGAGGGAAATTTTACCTTTCAAATTAACATGGCCCTGTAAAACCACTGTGTATAATCATTTCATTCTATCCAGAAGTGTCCTTCAATAGAAAACGATCTAATCCAAATGCTGGTTCACCAGTGGAGAATTTTTTTTTTTGTTACCAGCAGGCATACATCACTGGATGTCACTTCTGTGTTTACCAAATAGTCTGAAATCACTGATATGGAAGATCCAATCCACACACTTCCTAAATTCATTTCACTGCTATCCGTTACCACAAGCTATAAAAAGGCAAATTGCAGCTGCTCTAGCATAGCACAGCAGGAGAAAGATATGCCTTAGCCAAACACAAATAACAGGGCTCAACACAGTGGGTGACAGCTTGGAAACCTTGGGATATGCTATGCAGGAGGCCAAAGCAGACCACGGATTCCCAGCCCTTTTGACACGCTCCTCATAGCCTCTGGGCTCATCTCTTACTCTTCCTTACCCTTTTTGCTTTTCCCCCTCTCCTCCTGTGTCTCCCAGTCTCTGCTGCTTTGCCTTCAAATGCTGTTGGATCTTTTTCATGGTTTCAAGGTGGAGTGTCATAAAACCAGTGTGCGGGCTGCGTGAAAGGACAGAAATCATCTTCAAATTCAGAATTCCTACTCCAGGCTTAGGTGTCTGGCTTTTTGGTGATCCCAGGAAGTGTTAGGAGGCACCATCCTGTTTGTTGCCTATGTAGGTATTATATTTAATTAATCCCATGCCTTCAGGGTTCCTCTTGCCTTCCATGTCTTCATTGGCCATAATGTAGCTGAATGGTTTTCACCTTTTCTTGAAGTGCAGAGGTTGACTGCTGAGCTGTGTGATGTTACCCAGCTGACATATCTTGATCCCACATTCCGGATTAAACCTGTAGGCAGATCATGGAATTGAAAAGCCTGGACAAATTAGCCGGGAGGATTTGATATTCCGGCGCATGATGGTCCCCTTGCCTGGGAAGGCATGGATGTTAATATATGGGTTAACATAGCAGGCTCCTGGCCATTTGGGGACCTATGGCTTTATGTATGACTTTTGCCTTTTCATGTGCAAGATGTTACACTTCTCTGTGAATTTGGGAAGAGTTTGATGGCTGAGATGTATGTAGACTGCTGGGGACTAACCAGCTGTTGCGTGGTTGCCTTCCAGTTGCAAAGGACAGAGCTATGTTTATGTTCCTGAAAATAGCCATACCCTTGGCTAACATTGTTAGTCAAAACAGTTTTTGTAGAGTTGACTTTACTTTTTATGACTGAAATTGTTTATTGTAACTAGCTACTATTGAAAGTATATTTTAGTTGAAGCTTTTAAGAGTAGATCGGGAATTTGAAAGGGGAGAGTGTGTTACAACAGTGCCTGGTGATGCATGAGAACATTAGTCAGATGGAAAGCAGTGCAATATGTTCGAAGTAACAATACAATCCTGCTGAATAAGACACAGTGGAGTCTGTCTTACTCCAATTGTCTTACCTCTGTAAATGGCTGAGTCCATAAAATTTTTACTCGAAGCATTTTATGCATTCAAAGTGCCAAATCCAGTTTTCTCACTCATATGAAAAAATATCTCCCAGTTTCTCACTTGAATGAGAGAGAGAAATCTTCAGAGGGTTAGCTCTCCTTCCTACTGCTAGAAAACACAGTTTGCCTGGGCCAGAGATACAGCCCACTATAATAACTTGCAAGATTGACCCTGACTTTAATAAGCTTTGGACCAAGCCCATGACAGACTCATTACATTCACAGATTTGGGGGGGGGGGAGAAGAAAAAAAAGGCAGCTCTATTTTTTTTCCATGCTTTTTGTTTACATTTTCTTGAAATGGTACTTTAAGCATGACTAAAATACAGTAATGCATTTTTTGAATGGGCCAGGAAGAAACAAAACTTCCTCTTGTTACATCTTTAATCATATCCAGTCTCTCTTTTAAATTGGTCCTGTTTGCATCTAAAAAGAGTTTTAAAAACGTGTGTAGATGATGTGGTAGAAAAGAGTTAGTTGTCTCTCTCAAAAATGTACCCAAACTTTCAAGCTGATCAGCTGCGCATGGATGGTTTCTTATTTGTTTAATTCAAAATGTGTTTTAACCCTTGCCAAATAATGCTAATTTCCTTGCTTGAGAAAATACTCTTTTCATCCTTCTTTATGGTCCTAAGAATCAATCAATATGTTACATGTTTAGAGGATGTGGGAAAATTAATTTAAGGAGCTTTAAACTTATTATCTCAGCGTCTGCTTACTTTGTGTCTGCCAGAGATATGATTCACTTCCTGTATCTCCAGCATCTGAAGTGGTCCCAAAAGGTCCAACAGTAACAATACATTCTTCTCACTTGCTGGTTTGAAGTAAAAGGATGGAAGATATTTCCAGAACATGTATACTCATACATGTATACTAAATGTACACAAATGTGCACACAGGGACCTATATATAAGTGGATATGTGAATAAAAAGCAACCTTTTCCATGAAAAAAATTTAAAGCAATCTCAGAATTGTCAGTTTTACTCATTCTGTGGTTGTAGAGTTGAAATTAGCTTTTGTTAAGGAAAGACTGGGATTTGTTGGAAAGAAATTGCTTCCATAAATTCCACTTCCTTGAGACACCTTCTGTACCTAGGCCTGCATCACGGTAGAGCCTGCTACAGCTATCAGATTCTGCAGCTGCCTTTGGGGCTATGAAGTCAGTGTTACCCACATAACAAGGAAAGTATCATAAG
Organism: Aptenodytes forsteri; assembly: GCF_000699145.1. NCBI lineage: Eukaryota > Metazoa > Chordata > Aves > Sphenisciformes > Spheniscidae > Aptenodytes > Aptenodytes forsteri. Next base: position 1,304,820 of record NW_008796165.1, read on the forward strand.
GAATTACACACATAAGAGACAATTATGTCATTTCTGTGCAGCTACATTGATTTCCATATAGTATTCCACCAATCTGGCATACTGATTTTACTTTTGTCTCTGTTCAGTAAGTCATAGAGTTCAGTAGTAGAAAAGCGTTCTCTTTAGGATTGGTTTATTTTGTTTGTTTGTTTTCCTCTTCCAGAATAAACTGGCCAGGAGTGGTGAAGTTGTCTGTAACCTCATTTGAAATGTGTAATTTATCTAGGATGATTTGCTGGTGCACAATTTTTCTGTGTATGACTGTGAAAAATTGCCGACTGAGCTGTTGGCAGACAGAATATCAAACCCCGCTCAGCCCTGTGTGTATGAAAGTTTAAGAAGGTAATTGACACTTTGGGCCTCTATTTGCCAAAGAAAGAGATAATGACGTCCTCCAAGAAGATTAGAATCTAACCAAACATTGTGCTCTAAATATAGAGCACAAAGCCAGGTGATGTTTGTGAAAATGCTGCTCAGCTGCAGGAGGGGGAGGGGGCTGAAGGACTGCAATTTTGCACTGTATATTTTTTAGGTACACAGATTTAATTTAGAGATTATGGCTTGAAAATGAAATTTACAGTACGTGTGTTTTTCGGCGATAAGAAATTGATTTTGTGACCTTGGTACACACTAATTGAAATATCTGGCACTGTGTTTTGCTGAGGTTAAAGGAAGCCATATATGCCTGGAACCGCATTCTTCTTTCACCTTGAACCACGCAGTTAATCACAACCACAATCACTGGCAGGAAGGAAGCTGCTGTTTCGCTGTGGTACAAGGAAGCTGAATAATCTCTGTTCATTGTCTAATGGATAGGTTGTTGTGTGATTACTTCAGGCTAAGTTTAAGAGATTCACGATAAGTTCAAAATGGAGACTTTTGGTGGAATTAACATTCAACGAGCACCAGGGGCCGGAGCTTCACCTGCTGCCATGCAGCGGATGGAGCAGGCAGGCAGGTCTGCACGGCAGAGGCACGGGGGCTTCTCCTTTGATCTGCCCACCGCAAGCGCGGCTGCTCATTTAGGGCTGAGACAGCTCTGTCCTGTGCTCTCTGCCGCTGTTCCAGGAGATGATACAGGGAAAAGGCTCTCTGGTTGTGCTCTCCCACATGCTGTTCCAGCGACCGGGAGGAGAGAGCAGCACATGGGCTGCTCTGCCCTTGGACTGTTATTCCCGTACATCCTCCCACTTGAAAGACCAGTTGTAGCATTTAGGAACAGCAGCTATGCCCCAAGGGACTCCGCTGGTGGGGTTTTGATTTAATATGTCTGCTTTATTTAACTGGGTTTCTGTCTTAGCTTAGACTTGTACAACTGTGACAGTCTAAAGTTGTCTATAAACTAGTGTGGCAGGGTGGCCCGTTATTTTGCTTATTACTTAATGTTACACATTTGTTAGGTTGGCACAGGATCATGTTTTTCGAAAAGGAAAATGAAAGCTCCTGAAAAGCCTTGACAATAAATGGTTATTTGTTCAAAAACAGCCGAGTCCAATCTTTGTTTATGTTAGTAGGCTTCATGTAATGGTGTTGCAATAAAGAAAAATAGCTCTTCAGGATATGCATTGGCTTTTACGTTTTATTTGCAATGAAAGCTATGCACATAGGCAGCAATCTACATAAGTTACATTGAGGGAAAACATAAGCATAGGCGATGACTTGCATGTTTATATTTTTAATATTTATTTGTGGCAAAGTGTCTGGATCTTGATTTTAAAGGATGCAAAATTAGGCTGAGGTATTGCAGTTTTCATTCCCAGAAAGTTACCAAAGGAAGACTAAGAGAAAAGGTGAATTCATCCTACGCCAGGAGACCACTGCTTCTCTCCTGCCCCACCCATGCAGAGGTGCTGCAGGTCCATTCCCATGACCATTGCACTATCTTCTCGTATTCTCTCCCAGGTTAGGAGAGAGTCCAGTGATCCTCACTGCCCTCTTAATGTTGCAATGGTTTTTGGGTACCCCCAAAGTTCAAATGTGCTGAGGGTAGCCCAGCCCTGGCTCACAGCTTGCGTCAGGAGCATCGTGGGCAGGGGGAGTTATTACAGCAGTGATCTCTGCACCGCATGAAGGTCTTCATCACTGATCTCTTTAACATCAGAGGCCCTAAAAAATTGCCAGAGAAATTCTTCAGGATGTTGGCATGAACTGAAAGAGAAGTTCAGCTAAGCTCTGCGGGCCTAAATAGGAGCTCTGAGCCTTGCATTAGTTCTTCGTGGTGATGGGAAAGGAGTAGGTGGAAAATCATATTACAGTGGAGGCTTTGCCTTACTTTTTGTCTTGAATAAATCATTTTGGTGGGTAGCATTGATCCTGAGGAAGCTCTACCTTTTCAAAATCAGGCTGTAAGAAGTTCAGAAGGGAGATCTGTGGAAGCTGGAGGTACTCAGGTGAACAGGTTTGGGCCCTTTGTACCTATCCAAAACATTTCATTATTTAGAGCTATGACGAAGCATGCATCAATTCATAAATATGACTGACTGTGCAATATAAAAATATCAATATTTCTGTCCCATTGTGTAAGGGATATCTGGTGCATACAGAAAGAATTTCATCTCCTTAGCTACCACAGAGAAAATGGAAAAGGCAAATAGTGTTCAAAAGTGTATTGACTTGAAAGCAGAGATGGGGAGAAGTTTCTAAAACTTAACACAGCTTTTCATCTGTGCCAATCAAAATAGAAACTATGCGGGGTAGCAGTTGTAAATGACGCAGAGCTGCGATTTGGCTGCTTTTTTAGGGTTGTCATGCAAATCTTGGTACTTGATTCCACAAAGCTTGCATCATACTCAGCTCCATGGTTAAAATCTAGAAATTCTTAGTAAAGCTGTCTTTAGAAAATAAGGTCGCTTCAGGGGTGCATTATACAGCATCACTGCTCTCATAGGAGAAGCTAGATATTCAGTCCTAGGTGTGTCGGGACACAGTGGTGAGCTACAGAAGTGTTGAGCTCCATTTGTATCATTTTGCACATGAGGTCTGAGGCTCCGATGGATGTTAGAGGAGAGGCTGGCATAATATTTACACAGCTGTGGGCTGCAAAGAAAAGAACTGTTAACTGAACTTTTTGTACATCCTCTAGAATAAACAGGTAGTACGCTAATACCACCAAATGCTTCTTATTGGAGGGGAGGTATGAGCTAAAAGGCCTCTGGGCTGTATTCTCTGCTCTCAGAGAAGGCTATTGCTGCTTTTATTAGCTGTAAAGTGCTCTTGAATTATTACTCAGGCTTTGGCCTTAGACTGATGAACATTCAGAAAACTTTTAACCTGACAATAGCACATTACCCTCAAGGAATGCCATGCAGACAGCAGGATTCAAGTTTGAGCTTGATATTCAAACTAGTAAGAGGTCTGTGCTGCAATATGGACATCTGGTTATGAGTGCTGCAGCAGAAATCCAAGTGCAGGGCTATCGCTGCTTTCACTGGCAGCGTGTTAAAAATAGTCTCTTGATATACCTGCTGCCTCTGTTCTTGTTACAGTAAGCAATGGCAAGAGCACGGATGACTACAGTAATGTATTTTATTACAGTTTCCTGCAGAAGGGGTGATGCTGATGACTTTCCTCCAACAGGGAGGTGACTTGCGATTGACTCTTGCAAGCCACAATGGCTGTAGGACACAAAGCCACAGCTAGGGGTGGATTTTCCAAAGAAATATTTGTTGAGCACTTTTGAACTGTCTGGCTCTATCCTAGGTGCCTAAAGGAGGACTGAGTTGTTTCAAAAGAATAATCCCAGTTGTGGGTGCTGAGCAATTGAAAATCTGTCCCTGAAGTGCCTTTTTATTTTTTTTTTTCCCCTATCATCTGTTGGCAGTTTGGGCTTTTGATTGATTTATTACTTTATTTTTAACTGCAAAGACCCTTTAATTAGGGAGGGGAACTATGTGAATGAGCTGGAGCTGCTGGCGGTAGCAGCTCCTTGCTGTCGGAGATTCAGGCATCAAATAAGTAGATAATATCCTCCTTATTGAGAAGATTTAAAAAATCATAAGGACGTTGCATTATTACAGTGTTTAACATCCACAAATGGAGGAAAAAAAAACATAATGGCAATTTTCATTAGCTGCAATGCATGTGGAGGGCTCTTTTTCTTTCTTTGAACAGCCAAACACTAAACAGTTCCTAAATCCCTCCTTGTTACTTATGTTTCTTCGTGGTGGTTAAAAACCCCATAAAGCAGAAATTGAAGACTTGCTATTAAAATACTTGCTGACAGCTCCATTCAAAACATCCTTTCAAATAGTGCTATCATGTCATGATTCATCTGCTATTCTGATATAGTTGCTTTAACAACAAGTACCTTCTTTCTTGGTTAGGGCCCATCTCTTTTCTTTGGAAAATTCTTCCTTTAGACACTTTATTGAATCTCTGCTGTAAACAAGTCTTTCTCTGGTGTGGTACTGTTTGTGTTACAGAACACATGTAACCCCCCAAAAAGCACAGAAACAGACTCATTGGGGATGAAAAATGAGAGATGGTCACAGCACAAGAAAGAAACACTAGCCTTATTCAGTTCTTCACCTGGAGTATATTGCCCTGTACAATTAGCATAACAAGTAAGGGGTTCTGGCTCAGCATAATGAGCCCACATCCCTCTGTACCCAGCAAGCGCATGCTGCCCTGTTGGCTGCAGAGCTAGCGTGCAGCACTGCACCTCTGTGCACTGACTCTGCCAGGGCCAGATCTTCACCTGGTGTAAAGCAGCACAGCTCTATCGATTACAGCAGAGTTATGCAGCTGAAGACCAAACCAAGGAACATCCTGGGGATTAAGTGGTCCCCAGTGAAGCAGGGTGAATTTCACTCTTGAAGCTTGAAGTTAGAATTATTTACAGTCACTTTAACAGGACAACAGCTGCTCTTTACCTAGAGATGAGCCAACAGCACTGAAAGAATTTGGATCTGAATTGCAGATGGATGGATTTCAATTTGATTCAAGTAGCTGGACTGCACGATCCTGTACTGTAAGCTCTCAAAGTCAGAGCTTGAGAGAAAAATCATTAATTTGGAAGCTGATACTCTGAAAGACTTTTATGAAGCAATATATTTTCATAGCAGACACAGATCAATTTAAAAGTAGTAATCAAGGGCCATGTGCTACGTGTTCACGGACAGAAAATGTAGGGAATCCAGCCAGAGCCAGACACTTAACATTCAGAGCATTTAGACTAGCACTGAGGATATTGCCTCTATGGAAAATAGTATGGTCCAGAATTAAAGTATTGTGAATTTGTGAGATAATCACAATGCTGTGCAGACATAAAGATGCTGCCGGATCACTGCCAGAAATAAACTCAACATAACTTTTCTAGGGAAATTTGGGTTTAACTTCTGTACAAATTTTGGTGGAAGGAAAAGTCTCTGCAAATATTCCACAGAAAATATGTGTTCAATTCTTAAGACAAAAGAAAAAATTGTAATATAATAAAACCCATTGAAATGACTTTTTACCATCTTTGAAAGGCATTCTCTAAATTCAAAGTAACTACACCAGTTTTCATCAAATGAGATTCAGACCCAGGGATTTTTCCCTTGCTAGTCCTAAGAATTTTATGAGATGTAACATTCCCTTAAAAAATAAAGCATCCACACACTACTGTTTTATGTCATGCAAGTAATAGCATTGTACAAAACCAAAATTTATATTTACTTGGGTACTACTACAACTAAACTCCTCCTGGAAATTTTTAACCTTGTTCCCTTAGTAGTCTCTTTGGGGATACTTACATGAAAAAATAGTGGCCACTGGCACTGATAGATATTTCAAAAGGCTGATTCATTTCATCTCTCATGGCAGTCATTGACAGACTCTGCTCCATACCATGCTAAGTGTCTGAAATCAGATCCTCAAGCATTCAGGATTTGTACTTGGAGCCAGACATGGTTTTCACTCCTTTGCTGAAGTCGTCCTCTGTCATAACTTGAAGCAACCCAAAGGCACCTCCGTGTGAATTACTTACGCCCTCTCAGGTTGATTTTTCTCCTGGTTTTCCATATCAGTCTTTACCAGCCAGGAAGGAAAGTAGAGAATAATGAAATCTTTAATGGGTGGCTTTATTTTAACTGATGTGTTAAGGTTTTCTGTGGGAGTGACATTGAAGTGTGATCATCCACAGTACCTTTTGAACTCAGTTGTCTTCCACTAAATTAAAAAAAAAAAAAAAAAAAAAAGTTTTTTTAAAAAGTTGAAAGTTTTGCATAAATAATCTGATGTGAAAAGTTAAACTGTAAACTCACATATACTGAAGAATCCACATGGAAGGGTAATTTTACTTTGGATCGAGCCATGAAAAAAATTTGACCTTGAGCTTGCATTTCCCTAGCCACCAAAGTCAAGCAAACTCAAGATGTAAAATGGTAAGAAGCCAGGTCTCAACAGTTGCAGGTCTTGTGGAACACTTTTTTTGCTGCAAGTATTCAGAAGCATTTTTATGTGAGATGTTCCTATCTATTTTGCTTGGCTTCATTTTGAGTAATACAATGTTATCTTAAGAGGCAAAATTTTATTTGAACTGAAGAGTCTCGTTAGACCTACAGTCTATTTAGATTTTTTCTACTCCTTGGGCTATAAAGTAGTAGGGAAAGATTCTTTACGAATATACACACGTATATAGACCATACTGTCTATGTACACTTAACAGGCATTGAAACCATCTGAATTCCTTTAATCTATATAAAAGGTCCAAAAACTTAATTCACAAAATTTAGATCAATATCCAATTCATCATACAAATGTGCTCTATAAATGAATAAGAAATAAATAAAAACATATTGTAGTTAAGCACTCTGTACATAGTTTCACTGAAATAGATTAGGACAATGGAATACTTTCACAGGTTTTTCTATAGCACATAGAGCATAGTGCTTGAAAAAAATCTTTTTTTTTTAATTCTGTGATGTGGGATCTATTAGGCAGCTGCTGCAAATAGCTAGAGAATTCATTTTTGCTTTAACACCTCTAAGCAGATTCAGTTGGGGGGGGTTAAGTTGCTTGTGGAGAGCGAAATTCCTGAAAGAGCTTATTACCTCTGTGTCAGTTTTTACTACTTCTGTTCTCCTCATGTTAATAGTATAAGTATTATAGGGATACAAAGAAAATGGTGAGATTTTTACAACTGATTTCTCCTCAGAAAAGTGACGTAATATAGTGATGTGAAGACAGATGACTCTATTACATCACTATATGCTACTTTATAGTAGACAAAATCTCAGAAAATCCCAAACATTTAAACTTATTGAGACTAGAAAATGAGTGTGAAGCCTTTTCTGGGATCGTTTGGGGAAATGTTATAATTAATAATTATCTCCTAGCTGGTTTTGTTGTTATTTCCCTGCTCCGGCCTTTGACAGACCAGATGTAAGCTGCTTTTGGCTGGTCTGTCAGTGGGCTCCCGTTATTACCAGTTGGGACATAAAACCCTCCCTCACATATTGGTATAGGTAAATCTGGTCACTGACTCTTCCCATTCCCGTCCTCTCTGCTTTCCCTCTATATAATATCTCTGTCCTGACTGGTGTTAACAACATCTAGTAATTTAGTATCATCTGTGAATTTAATTCTCAGGCTGTTCATCTCTTTTTCCAGAGCATTAATAAATATGTAAAATAAAACTGGGCTCAACACCAACTCCTGTGGCAACCCAACTGGATACCTCTTCACAGCTCTGCGCAGTGCTGTTTGTCATGACTCATTATCCTTTGTTTACATTCCTTCAGCCAGTTTTCAATCCACATGACAGCACTCTTATCCAAGACATTATAAATTATTTTTCTAATAAGATTTTGTGAGCCACTGTATCAAATGCTATACTACAGCCCAGATATATTGCAGCCACTCTGTTCCTTCCGTACGCTAACCCAGAAAATGGTGAAGAAGCAATTACATTTGTTTGGCATGATCTGTTCTTTGAAAATACAAACTATTTATTGATCATGGTTCCCCTGTTGTTCCAGATGATTTTTACGCTCATAATATTTATTCCATTATTTTAGAAGAGATTGAGAGCAATCATACCAGAAGATAACTGCGGGTCTGCTCTCCCTCTCTTCCCCTTTTTTCTTGGAAGACTTTCAGCAATCGTTGAGATTCACACCTAGGGTTTTCAGGCAAAGGGGGCAGTGTATCCCAAATGCATACCCTTCAGCAACGGGGCGTCACATGTGAGGAGTACTGCCAGAGCACGAGGAATGGCAGAGAGATGGGACTAACTATAATCTAGGCGATACAGTCAGAGAGGAAGGACCGAAAGGCATAGCATGGCTGTTAGGAGGGGGAGGAGGACTGCCATGGTGGTCTGAACAGAAGAAAGGAGCAGGTGAAGTCAAAGACAGTCTCAAAACTGGGAGTTGATTTGACGGGGGAATTCTGGAGCTGTTGGCTCTAGGAGAGGATCCCTAAGCTGTCGTTCATTCAGTGATTTTGTCCGGTGCAGTTCAAACCAGGAGACATGCCTTGCTCTCTTTCATAGTAATTCTTGTGCTGCTGCTTGCATCACATGTCACTTGGGGCTTTGGAAAACAAAAAAATAACCCAGTTTCTCTGTATGAATTCAGATGTAGGCATCATGTTTGTGCACTGTGCAGTTTGCATCTGCAGCCCATCTCTTCTCATGCCATCTGGGCCATGTGGATTACTGGGGACAGGAGCTTTTGCTCTCATAACCCCACGTTTGGGGCTTGTCCCTTACTCAAAACAGAAAAACATGGACAGACCTCGCACTGGCTTTACTGAGAGCTATTCTTGCCTGAGAACTGCAGGATCACACCAAGGATCAAATCCTCTTTGTGGAGGGATTACATTTCCTGCCAAATATGTGACATGGTTCAGTTTCAAGCACATACAGAATAAATCTGTGACAAGACAGACATTTTACAGTGGCTTAGTATCCAGGACTGTCATGGGAGACAGCTCTCAGCATCTGATCTAGCAAGATCTTCTGGTCAATGTCTGCATGACCTTGGGATCTACCTCTCTCAAATAATTTCTAGGGATGGTGTCTAATGGAGTTTTAGTACTAATTTATATATACTGCACAAGTGTGGATTCCTACAGTTAAATTACATTGGGAGATGACTCCTGAGAAGCCACTTCTAAAGAGACTAGTTTTCCTTTCTGCTAGCTCTTGTCACTGCTCTGCAAATCTTCAGTCTTCTTTGTGTTGCTTACCCACGCTTATCCTTGGACTTTAAAATGCATTCATCAAAGAGATAACAGGTTTCATTTTGTATATCACTAGGATTATGCTGTGAAAACAATGCTACTGAAAATATGTGATGTCTGACTTGTAAGGAATGTGTGGACACTTTGTACATATTACAAAAATTTCAGTCCAGCTCCTGGAAAAAAAATGACATAAACTTGCTCAAGTGATTCCTGTTTCTTGCAGCGCTGACTGCCTGTTCTGGGAGCTCCCGAAAGCCAAACTTCCCGTGCTGGGGACAAGCAGAGGCAGATGCTGTCACTTCCACCCTGGAAACTAACAGCTAATGCAGTTAATACCCTGCTCAGACTACTCACTTAGGAAATTATGGGTAATAGCGTAATGAGATTCTTCTTTATACAACTATGCAAAAACAAAAGACAAAAGAAAAAAAAAAGGAAAAAAAATTATAAGGAAGTTTTAAACCAGATATGACAGCCTTAAAGTTTTTGTACCACCTTCCTCCTCTGGAACTAAAGAATGTTTAAAGCAGACTAACTTGGGGTATGTCAGCATGGCTATATGATCCCAGGATCCAGCCCATACTTCAAGATTGCACCGATTGGAATAATGCTCTCATGAATAAAGTAATGCAGGATAAAGTGTTGTTTATTATTTCTTTTCTCAGCAGATTAGCTATGTACATCTTGTAACACAGGCTGGCTCTGTGGAATATCAAGCACAGCAAGAGACCTGTTAGAAAATGAATTACATTATCCAGCCAAAGCAATATCAGAAATGTCCCGGAGTCTACACTATCTTAATGTTGATTTAAAATCATACATTCATATTACCTTTTTATGTCTAGTAAAGCAATGTGATGGAGCCTTTCTTTTGCCAAAGTTGTATTATCTCATTTCTCTGAGTTAGGTAGACCGTAATGTGTCTGCTTTACAGATGGGTAAACTTAGCATAAAGAGAGGGAAGCCATTGTTTTCAGTCAAGAATGCCTAAATGTAAGCACTTTCATCTATATTGGCCATCCATAGTGGCAGGGGGGTTGAAAATGAGCCTCTTTCCATTCAGAATGCTTATGTAAGCCCTTTCATCTATATTGGCCATCCATAGTGGCAGTGGCTCTGAAAATGAGCCTCTCATTCATTTATATGACAGATTATTTTACTTTAGACAATTCTTGGAAAAAATACATCAGGCGGCAGCCCTTTCATCTATATTGGCCACCCATAGTGGCAGTGGCTCTGAAAATGAGCCTCTTTCCATTCATTTATATGACAGATTATTTTACTTTAGACAATTCTTGGAAAAAATACATCAGGCATCCCTAGGGCAGGAACTTGAAATCAAGACTCCTGCATGAAGACGCTACGTGCCCGGCTGGAGAGATGTGCTCATGGGCTCAGGGTGATTGAATTGCTTTTGCCAACTGGAGTAGCTTCAGTAGGAGGGGTGGGGTGCATTTCTGCTGAGGTACTGCCTGCAGTTGGGTGATTGGGGTGCTTTTCAGGACCAGGGGAGAGCAGGTTTGTTTAGGACTTCCTTTAAACTCCTGCATGCTAAAACACTGCTTATGAAGAGGACATTGCCACTACCTCCTTCTCTTTCTCCTTTTCTTCTTCCTGTCTTTGAATACAAGTGACTGCTGCTGTGTGGAGCACAGAGCAGGTTCCCATAGGTGTGTTAGGCATATTATGTTTATAGGACCCCATCCCCTTGGCAAAGAGTTCCCAGTGGAATTGAGGCATTGCTAAAAAATACAGACTGGGCTGCTTATTGCTGGCAGGGTCAAGGTGGTCCCGAGCATATCAAGAAGCACCACACAGGCATTTGTCAAAGTCCTGCTTTTGGTGCCAAAATCCTTTTGTCAAGTTGTGACTAAAGAACTAAGTAGCCACCGAGCAAGGAGTTAAATGAGTACCCCAGTCAGTAGCCAGTCCTTTCCAGCCGGCATTTTGATAAATGTTGTATAAATTATAGTACAGTATAAATTATAGGCATATAAATTGCGACTTGTAGCATGGGATACTGGACCTGCTGGGGGTTTTAGCCTGCATGTATGGCATAACCAACATATTGTTTCCATCATTTTAAAATCCTTTATAGAGCAGGTGGCTCATGCAGTTAATGCTGCTATCATTTTTCTTTCCTTGTGTGATTTGCTGTGATGACAGTTCCATCGTTTCATTTTGAGTATTTAAAGCTATTAGGAAGAATTTTTAGGCAATCATCTAGCGTAGGTATTTTCAAGCATGCCTAAAGCACACAGGGAGTCACCCCCTTTCACACTGCATATTTCTAAATAAGTATACAACCTGTTCCATGTTAATCTGTGGAAAAACTATGGACAAGATCACCAGCTGTGATAAACTGCCTAAGCTTAATTTAGTTAGACAAAGTTATGCCCTTATGTTCCAGATGGGGATCAAGTCCAACATCTTACAATTGCAAAGATTTCAAAGATATGAAACATTTCTAAGATCATTGAAATATATATTTTGCATTTCAAAGATAAAATACAGAAACCAATATGTCATCAAACCATTTAATTTTCTTCCAAGTTTGGGAGTAAATTGACAAGAGATCAGCAATTGGCAGGAGAACAAATGAAACATATTGAAAGAGCCAATTTGCTAGTATCAAGGGAGGCAGATGTGTCAGTTTTACATCTGCTGAAGCAAAGTCCTTGTTGGTGAATTTTTCCCCTCCTCCTTTTAAATTTTTTTTCATTATCTAAAGGTTTAATTATTAGATAATTGAATAATCCTTTGTAAGTGACCAAGGAGCACTGTTCATTGAAGAGCCCCTTTCATCACCGTGCTGTGATTCTGGCAGTTGCAGTTCGTTTGTGGAAGTTTCTGATTTTTTCCCAGAACTCGTCACACCTGACACACACCAGATTTCAATTGCAGCTGAGTAGTTTCCTGGGCCCCAATACTCCAGATGCCAATTTACTGCCTCTTTCTTGAACTAGCTATTAAAAAGGAAGGAAGCGGAAACAGCACTGAGATTTCTACTGACAGTCTGCTTCAGGATATAGGCAGACATCATGGCAATGAGCAGCAGAAGGAAAAAAAGCAGGCAAGGGTAAGCACTTCCATGTTTTTAAATGCAGACAGCAAAGTGGAACCCTTACACGGTTACTTTCTCTGTGAAGCAGGTAGGCAGGCATAAGCTAAGTCTGTCAATAGGTGTTAATCAGAGCTGTAAGTCTGAAGCGTGGCAGCAGCCACTCAATTACAATGAGTAATTCTCTGCCCTTGACTTTCCCAGTAACTATTCGCTAGTCTCTATTCTCTTTATTGTTAGTTTATCATCTGTCAAATTCTTGTGAGGAGGATTTTAAAAATGCATTAACAAAAGGAGGTAGCTCAATTATGTAATTCTTAATATTTCATTAATTTTCAAGAGGTTTGATATGTGGTACACCCAGGGTGTGCAAGCAGAATTGGAAAACCAAAGAATTTCATGAGAAGTGGTAGGACCTCTGGATTTGCAGAAGCTTTGTTGCCAAGTTACATATCTGTGAATCAGATCTCATGTATGCATGCACCCTGCAAACCAGGAAACCGGAAACATGAAAATATGTGATTTTCTTTTATTTAAAATAGATGGTTTTTGTTGCTAGGAGTTTGATACTTGGGTTTTGTTTTGTCTTGTATAAGCTTTGAGTATTAGAGTTGTTAATGTGACTTTAGGAGTTAAAGCTTTAAGTAAAAAAAAAAAAAAAACCCTGAATATTGCAAAAGTATTTGTTTTATATACCGAAGGCATTTCTGAAGCACTGAGCACTGTAGCCTTGAGGTGCCCATTGATGCTTAAAAATAACAAGCAATTCTGCTCAAAATAGACTATCACAACCCTCTTTTTTGTCCACAATTTTTATCTTAAATTCCATTCTAGACAATTTTTTCCACAGGAGAAGAAACCACTTGAGGGAGCAGTTTGGTCTGCTTGAGAGATGCATTACTCAGTTACTGCAAGGAGGGCATCCATTGACTGGGCTGGAGTACCTCCCCTCTGTGCCTCCAGACCATCTCCAGTACTCAGCAATGGGAACAACAGCACAGGGCTTAGAAATGAGTACGTGCAATGTGTAACTTCTCTGCAATATCAAAAGGGTATTCAAGGTTAAATCTCCCAACCACTTGAATCCATGACAGAATTTCCTTTTTAGCCCTGCCTGTTAGTGGGGAAACAAGGTACCCTTCTAACTGTGCAACTTATTCTTGCACCACCCTTCACTCAAAGGAAAAACATTCTGAGGAGCAGTGCTTGAAAGGAAGTTTCAGTTTGTTTCATTTCTTAAGATTCGTTATTTGCTTTATGCTTACCTAAACAAGATCAAGGTGCCAAATGAGTTCATATTGCTATCGAAGCACATGTGACCTTTAGGAGTTTGGGTCTGTTTTGTTTAAATCAAAACAGACAAGGTAGAAGAAAGGATTTGTAGATGGGGAACTGAGACAAAAGCAGGTTAAGTGATTCCCCAGACTTCCACCCACAGTCTATAGCAAAGTCAATAAATGAAAATGAAACCTGTAAGTCTCTTGAGGTCACCTCTCCAAGGCTGCATCCAGCTCACAACTTCCAGTTGCGGAGGTGGCTTCAGGAGCATGGATGGAGGTGGAAAATCAGGAAAGGAGACAACTGTGTAAAGGAAGGAGCAGGATCTGCCTTCCAGGAGAAGGAAGAGCAACATAGACCTGGAAAAATGTGGCAGAACCCACCTTTTGTATCTGGGAATTACTTTGGGGGAAGGGGGGGTGTCATTACGTCAGGACTGTTGGATTCGGAACCAATGAAAATGCCTCTTGACTGTCTAGAGGCATATTGTACATGTAGAACCTTGAAGGTCAACAGAGATTCCTGTATTTGCCAGAACAGTTTATACTTACCTACTTTGCCCTTTGTTATCAGGGGCACCCTCTTGCTGAGTAGCCACCAAAGATGAGATTTTCTGCTGGGCTGATGACTTCTAACTGTGCTGTTCCCATTATCATCCCAACAACATCCCTCAGCAGAAATTTGTGTGCTAGAGCACTGCTGACATAAAAGATGTGGACAGTATTTGTCATGCAGTCCATTGGAGAGTCCACAGCCCTTCCCCGTGATTAATATATATGGGAAGTCTTCAGTAGCAGCTGGAAAACGTTGAATTATTAAATTGTGTCTACAGCACTTCATATAATTATTGCCCAAGTGATAGTACAGTGAGATAAGCATGGTGTCGACAAGCAGACTTTCCACCTTTGGAGTTTAGTTAACAGGCTTGCTGTTTTGAAATTCAAGAACAGTCCACTCTGTCAGGGAGGATTTAAATAGAAAATTAAATGGGTTTGCATATTGCTCTGCATGACAGATTTTTCGTTAGCCTTCAAAGTCTGCATGACCTAACCGAGCATGTGGAAGTAAGATACATATTTCTGAGTGCTGTAATAGCTGTAGTTATTGTGGAGAAGCGTTAAGTATAAGCAGTTACCCCAAATGTTATTTTAATCCATTAAATATTCTGTGGATGAATAATACTGTATGTGGAGGCAGGAGAACAGGGATGGTTTAAATCATTTTTGGGTGGCTTCTCAGTTGGCTGTCCATTCAGAGGGAATTCACTCTCCGGTGATCTTTTCTTCCTCAAGGAAACAAGCGTAGACAAGAGAGATGACTCCATAATTATGTCTTGGCTAGAAATAACTGCGGCAGAAATTCCGTTTGCTCTTCCCATCTCTTTCTGATAAAGTGCAATTAGTACACCTCTTGCCTCTTTCTGTGAGATGTTTGTAGGCAGTGTTATTGTGAAGGAACATAAGCTGCCACCGCAGCCGCTCTTTAAACATGCAGTTGAAAACGACAGCTCTGCTATGGTGACAGAAAACATCAAAGCAGCAAAACACGCTATTTTATCTGATGGGGGTAACAATATCTCAGCTAATAAAATGGCTGTCATCCCTGCCCATTGTATAGATAAGGAAGCTGAGAATGTTTGGATGTTCTTTGTTGGTACGCCAAGTTGCAATTATCCTATGACAGAGCCCTTCTGGGCTATGATTGATGAAAAATTTTGAGGGGGGAAGCGCTTCAATAAGTGAATTTCATTGGATTTGATGATGACACCGCTTGCACAATGGTTGGCAAAAACATTTTAAGTAGGACGAGGAAAACATGGCCTCATTTAATCTGCCTGAGATGTCCTTGCCACATTCATTTATTTGTGTTGTTTGTTGGATGTAAACAAGTCTAATTCTGAAGTTCTTGTGTTGACCTTTTCTGGCAGTGAGATCAAAGTACTGCCTGCAATAAAGATGAGAAGACTTTAAAGACTTCAGTGGCTTGTCAGAGTAGGGTATGTTTAAACATAAAATAACACAACAGTGCAGCCTTTGGCTAAAACAGGCACCAAATGAAGTTCTAAAGAAATTTGTTGCTCCTCAAGAAACCCATCATTATCTTGCAGTTTAATGGCCTAAAAGTGGACCTGCTTTGGAGAAATTTTTTCCTTCTTTCCTGGGCTTTAACTCACAGGGTGACTCTGCCACTTGCCTCTAACAGATATAACGTGGATGTCACCAGTTAAGAGAAAAGGAATGCCCTTTCCTTACTCAAATTCCTGGGTGGATTTGAGGACTGGTAAAGCCCTCATCTGAACAATAGTCAGCCCTCTGTAAAATGCCGGCCTTTCCAAAGCACGGCATTACCCTTTTTGCAACAGTGTGTGCTGCTGTCGCATCCCCAACATGCCCTTTACCCTGGCTCCAGCTGTCCCCTATCCCAGATTTTTCAGTGGGTCTCTGGAGGAGATCCTGAAGGTTGACTTTACGGTGGCTGATCTGGAGCCAAGGCAGCTGGAGTAAGAATTTAAGCTCTAATCCAGTATTTTCATATTTAACAGCTTGAACATTTGAAAATAAATGTCTTTTAAACACTACTTTCTCTGTGCATAGTCTGTATTTAGATTTGAGATGTAAACCTACTCCACTTGACTGAATAAACAAAAGAAATGTTTAATGCTTACTGTAACATAAAGTTTGCAGCAAATCCGAGTGCAGAGAACCTTTCCCAACAAACTATTCTGGGATCTTCAGTATCTTGACTGAACTGAGACTTTTGGAGCAAAACTAAGGATATCCTATAGAACTGCCTGTGCTGGTACATCCAGAGACGGGCGCAGAGGACAAAAGGCAATGACTTTTCTTAATGAACAAAACATTTGATACATGATGTAATAGTTTTCCTGTATTAAAAATAAAGTAACAGTCTTTACTGTTGCTTTTTGCTAAACCAGTTTCTTGACCAACACTTTCCAAAAAGAAGCTTGCAGCTCTTTTCCACATATCTAATAAATGGCCTAATTTTCAGGGATGCTTAATATGCTGTAGAAATCTACCCAATGCTTCTGCAAGTTCAGTCTATTTGATAATCAAGATGTTTATCTTGATTATGTTTGCTTGAACTTAGATTTAGGCACTTACTTTGAGAGGTTTATTTCAATAAATGAAGGGAAGCTACTTTTTTTTTTTGAGTGATTTGCTTGGGAAACAAGTTTTTAGCATTTCCAACTGAGAACTTTGCAGCTGAGTAATACTTAGAAAAATAGTAGTGAAGGTTTCTGCAGTGCCTCCCTCTCTGACAGATCCCCAGCATGGCAGTCTGTGGAAATCTGTTATGTTTTACATGCCTTTATTCAGTACCTTATGACAATCCTCCTTTTCTGTGGCTTCTGCCTTCTTAGTATGTAAATTATACCCCTCACTTTAATCAGTGGCAGCAGTGTTTTCTCTGTGTTTTGTAATTGGGACTTTGTCTCCAAGTGTCTGCTGAGCTGACACAGTGCAGTACTGGATAAACCAAGTCAAGCAATAGCAAGCAGTGTGGCTGTGCAGCATGGTGCTATGCCCAGGCTAATAGAGACTGTGTTTAAAGGGCTAATTAGCCTGGCTAGAGAGCGGCACTAATGCAGCATCGCTGCTTGTGGTATGACCTGCCTCAGAGCTCCACGCAGCCCTCCAGTGTGGCATACAGGCATATCTCCAGTTGCCGAAAGATACACTGCGTTTATACAACATATTTACACCCTCCCGCCTGTCAGTACTCCCAGGCATAAAATGCACATAATAACACTTTATGTGGCAGGTTGTATTATGGTAGACAAACTTGAAAGTGTTTTCAGTTCTGACTTGTGCCACGTTTCAACATTATTCCCTGTTGTAAGTATTACTTCTGACCAAACTGTAGATATGTTTTTAATGGAACTTTTACATTTTTGCCTAAGTGTGTTTCATATCTTTGGGATAATAAAGTCCTTAGCCCCTGTATCTAAGAATAAACACCCTCACTAGAAAATGACAAAGTTATGTAGACAACAGTGGTTAAGAATAAATAGAATATTTCAACCTAGCATGTAATAACTATTGAAGAGCAGAGCTGTTGGTATAGTCAGCAAGGGAAAAGTCATTTTAGATTGAATTAGGATGTTATATACTCCCCTCACATTCAAAATTCATTAAGGGACTTGAGTGGGTTAACTCGTTCTGCCATTTGACATGGAGCTAAGGTTTTCCAGATTGCATGCCTTGGAAAGAAAGGTCCAGAAAAAGCTGTCAAGACCACTTGGCATGAGGAGACCGTGGGCTCCATCACTTCAAAGTTGTAGGGTTCAGGAGAGAGAGATGAAAGAGGAAATCTGGCCTTTAAAGTAGTCTGGTTTTTGGAAGAGGTTGCTCCAGGAAGGAAGAGCGCTATATACTTTTCAAATGAGCAAATTCCACTAAGATGATATTTGGTTATTATATGGGAAAATGACTGTGATTACCCAAAAATCCGCAACCCTTTAACCGAGCCTGAGCAGGCCTAACTTCTTCCAACTTCTATAACCTCTAATTCCACTTGCATCATTATATTTAGCTTTAATTCACTTCAGAAGAAAAAGAGGGGGGGGAGGGCAAACCCTATATGTTTTTAGTGACTTTTTCTTATCAGAAATGAATCGCTGGGGTGGGTCTCTAAGAATATGACTTTCAGTAGTTAAGACATTTTCACCATGGAGTTAAATGCTTACAGCATTGACAGTAGCTGGAAATACTTCAGTAGTTATTGTTGAAGTCATTAGTCTAGCTGAAGTAATGCTGGCATGTTTTCCCTCTGGGTAGAATTCCTCAGTCTAATTGTCTCCTCCTTGCCAGACCATATTTGATATCTTCAGGTTTGGAGACTGGATGTTTTCCAGTAATTAATGGCTTTTCTCAGTTATAGATTGAAATTATTTCCTTTTGTAAATTAGTCTATTATCCAGTAGTGAAGCTATTGAATTCCAGAGCGTTTAAATAGGATAACTTACAAATAGAGCTAATATAAAAAACACAGTCACAAAGCCACATGAAAGCTATGTGGGGCCCTGTAGAAGATGCTTAGTTCACGTGTAATTTTTGACAGGAATGAAACAGTATTGACTTAAAAAAAAAAACCACACTGTTCTTTGCTATTGGTGTTATCTTCTCCTAATGACCTAACCTTAATATTAACTTAGAGCAATATAGGTCCATGCATCTCATAGACTAGCATTAGGTCACCTCATCTAACCTCCTGAATAGTACTGGCAATCGAATTTCATCAAGCTACTCTTGTCTTGAGTATTGTAACTTGGGTTTGACAAAAGTACATCATGAACTCGATGTCTCTGATGCCCAGACTAGACTACTTAAAGTACTTTGTCCACTTGGAGCATAATTAGCCTGTGGTTTCAGAAATCAATGAATACTGTTCCACAATGGAAAAAAAATAGCTTCTCCTGTAGTCACTGTTTTATGGCCTTCCATGTTATTTGAGCTATTACTTCTCTCAAAGCAATTTTACCACATCTTTTACTGTATTCTGCTTTTTAAATCCAAAATGGAACATAATACAGATCTCAAAGCTGAAAGCAAGAAATGTTTTTAATATTGTTTCAGATATGTTACAGCAAATTATCTTCAATAAATTTTGTCCTTTGAAAAATAATGTAGTACAATGATACTTGCACTTCATAATGTACCACCTATTTTTAAGTAGCAGATTCAAAAGCATGAAGAGGGACTTCTAGTTAAACACAGCCCAGTTGTCCTTTCTACATATGGATCTGTCCTTGTTGCCCAAATAAAGACTTCCTACTAAAGCTCTTAAATCATGTTATATCATGATTTAGCAAAAACCTTTTTGGTAGAGGTTCAGTTTTTCTTTTCCTTTCCAAAAATGCTGCTAAAGTGGTAAATGTAAACTGACAGAGTTTATCTCCCCAGCTCCAGGAAGGTAGTCTGGAAATGTGAGACGTAGGAACTCATGTTCATCCTGACTTCCAGCCCCGTGTTTCACTTGCTGTTAGATGGGGTGTTGTTGAAGAAGCCAGAGAGATCACAACCTCTGAGTGATGGTCCTTGTGTAACTGGCTGTAGGAGAAATCCATCTAGTAGTTGTTGGGGATTAGATATGGATAGAGTAATCCTGATATGGTTATACTGCCTTTCTTTAGATGCATTTAACATCTGTTGGATGCAGTTCAGATGGATCCCAAGATTTGGTGTATGGCAGTGTCCAATCTCTTTGCAGCTACTGGGGAACTATTTCCTGTACAAGAAGAGAGTTTAGCGATTCTGTTGTAATACGCAAAAGAAAGTTTGGATTTAGGCAAATACCAGAATGTGCTATACTGAGTTTATGTATTTTGGTTCTGAAAGTTCTGCAAACAGAGTTTTCAGAAATTAGTGTTGGAAATAATAAGAACCAGGTGCATTGGGAATTGAACAACAACTTTGAGTCCTGTTTTCCTGAATGCTATTATACAATGGCTTCTGGAGTATTGGGGGGATATGTGTATGCAGCATAAATAAATCATGGCATTTATTTATATAAACTGAAGAAAGGGTTAAACAATGTAATCAAGATTTCAGCCTCACATTCTGATACATCTTCTTTCATGGTGCTGATTCTCTGCCAGCGTTATGGTAAATGGAAAATGCAATGGGAAGTCTGAAAGAAATTACAATGCAGATATTGTCTGGCTATAGGTTGTTTGGGGTTTGTTTTTGTGGGGTTTTTGGGTTTTTTTAAAACAGTTCTATTTGCAGTGCTAAAATAGAACTTCTACTTGGGCTGCCCATTCAGTTCTGCAGGGGACATAGCTATCCACTGGTAAAACCCTCTCAGTAAGGGACCTCTGTGCTGCTCGCTTTCCTTTAAGCAAAAATATTCTGATTGTGTATGTGCTGTTTTATTTTTCAGTTAAAGGATGAGTTTCAGTGAAAACAAGCAAGTGAGCAACAAAACTGAAAACTGGATTGGGAATGATGTAATTAAATAACAGGGAAGTTTCTAAAACCCTTCTGCTGGTAGCACTGAGAAAAACATTGACACCTGCACACTGCTGGCAGTTCGAATCCAGCATATTCCCATTCAGCTGCACTTCACCTTGTTATAATTCCATGTTTTTGAAGGAGGCAAACCAAGAAATTGATGATGTGTCTCAATTACATTCTGCCTAATCCTTGAGTAGTAAACTTGACACAGGGTGCCTGCCAGGGCGTTGAGGATGCGTCTCGGTAATTAGATCTGTGTGGGGTGAGGAAAGGAAGAGCAATGTGGTCTTCATTCTTGACTTCTTCTCTTGGCAGGTTTTGCCCCTTTGCTTCTATAAAAGCAAAGATGCAGGTTAATGGGAGCCAATCCTTGGACTTCAGTGAGTTTGAGGTCAGGCTTTGTTATGGAAACAGACTTTTCACACACTTAAACCAAACATGAGCATATTGTTGTTCTGTTCACTCAGAAGTAAATGCAGAAACAATCCTGCTGTTTCAGAGCCTGCCACAAGAAGGAGTGATGGAGCAGTGAGGGAAAACCGCCTTCAGAATTAGTTAGAGATGAACCTGAGCTTGCCCTTCAGTTCATACATATCCATCTGCCTGCTCCAGGGAGGAATTCAGCAACTGGATCTTAATTTCTGGCTCACAAAGGTATAATTTGAACTACCCCAAACAAAATGACAGTCGATAGTTCCCATCAACTCCAATTAAATATACCTTTAACATACAACTAGCTCTGTGCCTGGATCCAGTGCCATGGAACTCGTATGCCTCAGTGTCACCAGCATTCACTATTTGAAACTGCCTGTCGTGCTCTGCGGAGGGCTCCCAGAGCAGCACAGTGACAATCCTGCGTGAGCATCTGGGTGCTTCCAGCCCCGGCTCCCTGGCACGGTGGGAACACAGAGCTTCTGTTGCTACATGGCATTCACTTAGTCCTGTATGACTGAAGGGTAAGTCCATATCCTGACAGAGAACAGTGTTATTTCTTATCACAGCCTTTGCTGCATGCTTGTAGCGAGTTCAATAAGGCTCACCAGATAATGCTTAATGTTCCTCTGCCTCATTCAAGCCGTGCTGTCTCTCGCTTACCCCCTTTTTCACATCTTGCTTACCCATACTGTGATGGTGCCACAGTGGTTTTCATATACAAGTTGTAAAGTGGTGATGCATTTCCCAGCTGTGTTTGCTGAATAAATATCTTTCTTTTTTTGTTTTGAAATTTGGGAAAGTGCTGCCTGGAAGTTTTTCTTCCCCCTTAATCAAACTGTTTGCTAAGCTGTTTTCCTTCTGTCTTATCTCTTGCTTGGGACCAAAGTGTTTAGATTTGAGTGGTGATGTCTCACTCATTCACATCCTGTCAGATGGGAGCCTTGGGTTGTTTGAGTTCACAGTATGGCTAACTGGGAGCTACATGTGACTGGAACTGAAAATGGGATTATTGTTTTATCCCCTCCTATTCAGTGTTTATAATCCAGTTTTCCAGATAATTCATCTGGTCATCACTCCTCACCTCCAAAGCCAGTCCGAGAACTCCAGCAGACCATCTTCATTCTGGATTTTTTTCCATTTTACTGTCTCTGGCATTATTCTGCTACAGTCTCTCTCCTTCTTTAGCTTTGCATTTTAACAGCTTATCAGGCCAGGTGCTCAGCTGGTGAATTAATGCCACATTCCTGGGAGGAAGGCAGAAGGGGAGCCTGGAGTGCTCCAGGTGCAAGGAGGTCATGGTCTGCTTCCCTGAAGAGTGAGTGGCAGCTCCCAGTCCCTTGTGCCTGAGCTGCAATGTGGGTTTGCTCTTCACTTGCACCCCTGACAGGTGCCCCAAGACCCCGATCACCACATCAGCAGGGGATGCCTGACCAGCTCTGAGTTTTGCCTGTAATAGAAGGGATGAATCTTCATAGCGCTCACAGGTCTTCCCCTCATGATCCGGTCACGGAAGGAGTGCAGCCAAACAATAAGTAACTACTTTGGGGTTTGGACACCCAAACTGAAGCTCCCCACTTGCAGCTGCACAGCTCTGAAGCTTTCTTCCTGAGTCTCCACTGGTCAGTGCAGCTCTAAGGTCTCCTCTGGGGGGAGCGGTGAGGGTGCGTTGCTGCTGTCTGCAGTGCACGTAGACCCCTGCTCTCCAGAGGAGGAGAGGAGGCAGTGCTGGGGAAAAGGTGGGACAGGGCCACTCAACAGCTATTTATTCCCCCCTTTCCTTCTGTTTCACTAATTTGAGCACCCTGTTCCTTTTTATTCTCAAATTCCTGCAGATGCTCGTCTGGGTAAATGCTTTGTTTCCAGTCAAGGACTAGCACTTTTAAAGATTTCCCCCACTTATTCTTCACATACGAGTGATCACAAATCATAGATTTTCTTTTTTTGATACTTCACAAGTGTTGAAAAGTCAGGTTGATCTGTGTGGCTAAACAAATGACAACTTCATCACTGGCACTTACCCAATAATAAATGCTTTTCATGTTTAATTTGTAATGTCTGAAAATAACAGCAAGACATGAGGGAAGCCATTTAGATAATATATTAACCTCTCTGAACCTTGTCCATTCTCTGAAACAACCTGAGTGTGTGCTGAATATGTAGGAACATGCCTTTCCTTCTTCTTTCAGACTGTTCTGCCCTGTTCCTTAAACTGGGAGTAAGGGAATTTTTTGTTATGAGGCTCTTTAGTTCAGCCAGACATGAAAGAACTGCTGAGCCAAAATAATCTCTGCGTATACACATAGCTTGTGAAGAATGTGAGAGAAAAATACTTGTTTGCTGAACTAAGGACTTCCAGGAGTCCAGCTAGCTGCAGAGCCATCAAGTTCAAACCAGTTGAAAACTCCTGCCAAGCTATAAAAACATCCTGAGAAGGCATTGTGAAAAGCTCTTGCAAGGAGGTAGAGAGTTATGAAATTTTAGCAAGACAGAGCTTGCAGTGGCAAGATTTCCTATGCACCAACTGCACGGTCCCCTGTCCCAGTGTAGGACAAAGATGAATCGGGCCCATTATGAAAGCAATTCATATTTAAATGAGATTTCCAGCCCAGTTCTGCAGTCTCAAGTGGTTTTTCTAAGCATCTGCTCTTTCATGCTGATTTAGACCAAACTTGAATGCTGAATCTTTGGAGAATCATAAACAAATTGTGTTAAATTACCATTAATGGAAACATATCACAAGGAAGGAAAGGCAAGGTTGTTAGTGGTATCACTGTTCTTAACTCGGGCTGTGATGGCTGTAGATGCACAGTCCTGCAGCACAGAAGTAATGTATGTAAGATTACCCACTGTTCTGAGACCTCCAGACAAGCTAAGCACAGCGGGGTGAGTAGCACTGGAATTTGTTTTACAGGAAGCCTTTCATTTCCTTGCTTTTGAGGGGTTAAGTGAGGCACTTCAAGTACTGTTCCCCCATGAGGGTTACACTAGGGAAGGGTAGTTTTAGTTTCCCCCAGGGGCTCCATAGCAGATTTGGCAGCAGAAGCTGCTGTTGAAAGAGAACAGCCGGATGCAATGAATCAATGTATTCCCCAGCTGCTCTGGTTGCGTTTCCTTCCTACCCAACGCTGTCCACTTTTCAGACTACTGTGTCCGATACTGGTCCCCAGCCCTGTGCTGCTGTTCTTGACAGATGGGTATGCCCCAGAGGCCTCCAACCTTGGTTTCAAAAGGCCTGGATTGGGGCAAAATTAATTGTTGATGTTTTAATTGCTTCTTTCTATGTCATTCGGGGAATGCGCTGAATGGAGTAGTGTACAGTTGTATACAGTAATGGCCTCAGTATGAGCTGCTTGTGGTCCTTAGTAACACCAAGTTTTCATTAAACTTATGAAAATCACACTGTCGTGCCTATGCTTGTTCAGGCATGGCTTTCGGAAAACTCAGGTTATCAAACTCAAGCCCTGGTCAGAAGTTTTTAATTCATAAAAATCCTTCTCTAGAATGTCAAGGTGCCAAAAGAGTTCACCTGCAACAGCCAGATTTCTGCTGCCCTAGGAAGCTGCTTGCCTCTCTGGCCAGCTTGGCTGGGTATCCAGGTCAGACCCCGCAAAGCACCCTCACCGCAGCACAGATTACCTTGTGTGGGGAGCCAGGACTGTGGGCCCTGCCAAAGCAGCAGAGGAACAAGAGCCTCGAGTGCTCTGCCTGTAGCAAGGCCCCAGTAGAAAGCCTTGGGAGATATACATCTAGTTGGCAGATTTTGATCCAAGACTTCGGGAATTCCATTTCTTCTGCAGAAGAGCCGGGAGTCAAGCATGGAAGTCAAGGGCTGAGCTGACAGGCTGTGCAGCTCCAGGGCAGGCTTTCCATGTGGTGGGCTCCCAGGCGGCAATCTCCTTCAGCCATGGGCCATCCCACCACAGGAGTCTTCCAGCTAGCTATCACCAGTGACCAAACTCCAAATTCAATATTGCTATTTTTCCAAGTAAAGGTCGCTTACCAATTAAAAAAAGACCATCAGCCTGACTGATATCAATTTAATTCAATGCCAGAGAGCCCAGAATATATTCTATAATACAAAGTTTCACTTCTAAAAAAATCTCATTTTGCATGGATTGGTGAGGACTGAATAGGCACAAATCACTCTGTTTAACTTGGATGGCTTCAACCTTGTTTGCCAGTTACTTGAAGTGAAGGGAGAAACAGTTTACTTCAAAATTTACAAAAAGGAAAAAAAAACTTCTGTGTGTTTGTGAACAATATGGTAAGTTTCACCCCAAAACTAACTCTTCCTATTATATGTCATCATATCATCAAAAAAGTCTATCATAGAGATGTGCTCAGTGCAATGGAATCCCTTCAAAGCTATTTTGATAAATCCACTGCCATAAGACTTTCCCTCATGACATTTTTCATGTAAAATATGTAAACAGTACTACAAAAAATCTTATATCTAAAACTGATAATTCAAAGCATTTTCTCATGCTTGTCACATTAATAACAAATTATGTCATTTTGTAGCTGTAGTTGCCCCAGCATTTTCATATTGTAGATTATCACT
This sequence comes from Aptenodytes forsteri, assembly GCF_000699145.1. Classification (NCBI taxonomy): domain Eukaryota; kingdom Metazoa; phylum Chordata; class Aves; order Sphenisciformes; family Spheniscidae; genus Aptenodytes; species Aptenodytes forsteri. The sequence continues at coordinate 1,330,321 of NW_008796165.1, forward strand.
TTATAATGACCCAGTATTAAAACAGGATATATGACAGGGTAAAACTTGCACGTTAGAAAGTATATAGAATATGATAGAAGAAATTTTCCCTATCCTTTTTTCCTAAAATCTTATTAGATTCCTCTAGCTTCAACTGTATCATGGCCTTAAAATCCACAAATCATTCTTCCTTTTTGTATTTCATATGTTTTAAAATTTCTAAAAGAATTGAATGTTCTTTATTCATTGTTAAGTAAAATGTGTATGAATTTTGTTTAGCCTTGTTATAATACATTTTTGTATAATGTTACCTGATGTAAAAGAGTGATTGTTCAAGCACTGGATCCAATTTATAGCCCTCTGTGACAGGGGAAGACTTCCTTCAATGCCCAAACTTCTGAGTGGGGCTACTCAATCCTAAACCAATGGTGTTCTCATATTAATGAACACATGCAGTTTTAATACAGAATTACCATCCTCAAATCAAATTGAGTTTGAAAGGGGTATAACAGCTTTTCAGATTTTCTTGCTTTTGAAGATCCTTACACATTTTCAAGAGACGAGTAGAGAAATGATTACATGCAGCTAGTAGCTGATTCCCTCTAACCATAATTACATCTACAGTAAAATACATAGTAGCTGCATTTTTAAGGTGGAAATGGAGAATCAGTTTTAATTTACACCTGTATCATGTAAGCATCCTACCAATATTCAGGTGCATATACATACACATTCCTGTATTCACATTCCTGTATTCACCCTTCTTTGGGTTATTTAACACAAATTTCCTAGGAAACTATAACCTTCCTCACACTGTGATTTTTAATGATAAGGTTTTAGAGCAATCCAAATAGCATAGAACTGCCATGTAAAAAAACAAACAAACAAAAAAACCAAAAACCAAAACAAAACAATACCAACAAACAGCAACCTGCTCCCCACGCCCCCCCCAAAGAAAAACATTTCTCAAGACAGTTCAGCTATTCAGAAAATTTCTTGTGTACCAAACAGACTTGAATGCAGTATTACCATTTAGCCACAATAATCAACCTTGTCATTTGGCCAATCTTGTTTCTAAAAGTCTCCAAATTTTTCATCAGTTACCGGAATAAAAGAAAAAATCTTTAAAGGAACACGCATTCCTGAAATACTGCCTGTAGTGTTCAATGGGTATCTGTGCCAGCAATGAATGCACATGACATAATTAAATTAGGTAGCAACAAAGCAGGTGGATTATACACTTGCTGTCATTTAAAATATCCTCTCTGTATAGACAGAAAATTTTCTTTAACAAAAAAAACACCTAAAACATTTTTCCATCTGTAAATCCTGTTGTTCTTTTCCTGATGTCCTTTAAATCACAAATCCAATAATACCATAAATCATGTAAAATTTGGAAAATTACTTTAAGCCCCTGGGCTTCACATTGAACTGCTGTCTGAAGAAAAAACTCAAATTGTTTATACAGAGAACTAGAAGATATTTTTCCCATCGTTGTTGATCTTCTAAAATATTTTGTGTGAAATTAGGCAGATTATTTAAACACATCTAGTCAAACTGTATATGAAGCTCCTTTTTCTTGAAAACTTCTTCCTTGCTTGCCTTTCTCATTAACCCAGAAGTTTTCCATAGCGAGCACCACCCTGGGCCTACTTACATCAGTGACTTTTATGCAATTAATTTCAACGGAAGCACGATGTGGTCCAGTAAATTATCCCCCAGCATGGTCTGCTCGCTATTACATTAGACCATGGGCATAGTGAAAAGAAAGCTCCTTATGAATTTAACTCTTTAAAAATATCCATTCTTGTGTTTGCAATGTAAGTTACTGCTATTTTTCTTCAACGTTCTAAAGGTTTCTCACATTATCAAAAAGGTTCTCTCAATAGGGAAGCCTTCTAAGGCAATATAGTCACCATTAAACCCCTTACAGACATCCTAAATACTGAGGAAAAACACCAATAAACCAGTAGAGTTAACTAAGCATAATTGTAAAGAATTTATTGATGACCACTGCATGAGTCATTTTAATATTGCTTATAAACTTTTTGGATCACCTGAAAAAGGTACTAGTGCTGGATTTTGAGGACTATAGCTGAGCTCCTAGAAAACAAATCCAAAAGAAAAGTTCTTGTATGTAGCCTGTAGCTTTTCTCTCATCAGCTCTGTTATTCCTCTGCTTTGAATGAAGTCCTGCAGTGATCGGTGTCCTTCTACTTCTCATCTTCCATGACTACTATCCCATGAGCTTTCCAAAGTCAACACGTTATTTTCTAGGATCTATAATATTTTCCCAAGAACAAGTTTACTTGGCAGGTAAAATAGGGTAGTCCACTTCTTTTTGTCATGAAATGCCAGGGTCCAGGAGCAAACTGGGATTGCAAAAGAACCAAACACACAGACACACACAAATGATATTCGAACAAGTGGACCTTGCTACCAGGATTTGTAAAGTGTTCTGGGGCCTGCTTTTCGCAACGCCGTGTGCCAAACTGGTTTCTTCGTATTTTCATGCTACGTTTTGAACTTGGATTAACACCACATTTTTTCCTCCCTATCATAATTGCACTTAGACTAATTCAGTTTTACTTTGGCATTCTTTAAATAAGATCCAAATCATCCACCTTCTCTGCTGTATTCTCATGAATACCGAAGCTGTAGAATAAATATTGTTGACATGTGTTGGCAAAGTGCTTTTATACTTGGATTCCTCATTAAATTACATTCAATTTTAGTTATAATGAGCATAATCCGTTTGATACTGTTGACCCAAATTCCCCTGAGGAAAGCTGCAGTTCTGAATTGATATTTGCATTTCTGAGTCAACTGAGTAACATTCAAAATCACGTCAGACTTCAGATCTGAAAAATGTCCTTTTCCAATGTTATTCTAGGGGTTGTGACTAAGTTATATTGCAGAAATATATTCCTGCAACGCTTTACAGCTCTTGGTGTACTTTAATCTTGCCACTTCCCTAGCTTACGTGACATTTTACTTATCTGTACCCTATCTCTGTAAACACCTTATGAGAACACTGACCATCAGGAAGCAGAAGCACCTTTCTGAAACTCGTCCCTGGGTGTCTTTTCTGAAATCATATTTCTTCTCCCTGTCACGCTCCTTAATCGTTCCTCTTCTGCAATAAATTGTTATTTCTCTCCCTGTTAGAATTCTTTCCTGTCATTCATCATCTTATGAGTACCTTTTGCTTGAGAACAGGAACAAAATCAAAATCCCAGTAGACTTCAGGAAGCCTTTAACTCTTTTCCTTTCTTGTGATGTAGAAAATAGAGAACTCCACTCAGAGTGTCATCTTTGGAAGAGTTTCATTGATTTGTTTGTTTCAGACTTTTGGGGTGCTTTGGGAGAAATGGGCTATTTGGAAAGATGGAATTAACAGTATTGTGAGTGTTACTCTCAGCTTCCTAAGTAGAGTGTCTGGATAAGGAAGCTTTTGAAATTTTTCTCAAGTTTGGTTTGAAAATTATTTAATAGACAACAGGGACCTTGGAAGATTCTGGAGAGGAAACAGTTTTATTGAGTCATTGCAGAAGATCAACTATACAGTTCAAAGCATGAGTTTATGATTTCATTTGACCTTTGATCAAGCTAGCTGGATCCCCGTGCTCACAATGATAGCACACACAGAGGCTCTGCAGAGAGGAAGTAGTCTTAAAACTTGTGTATATAGTTCCTTTTTCATGTATCATTGGGGACACAGGATTAGCCCTGTAAAATAGATCATGTAATTTTGCAGGTACAAAATTGATGACTTGCACAGCAATTGCTAAGAGGTAAAGATCAAGTCATGAATCTTGCTCATCTGTTTGTTAAGATCTTTGGGATAACTAAGAAAAAACAATACACTTGAAGGCTCAGGTCAGTCAGTAGGACAGTCTTTGTAAGTTTGTTATCTGGGACTGCTGAGAAACACCACAGAAGGTCTTCAAAAACAGGCCAGAAAAAAACCTGTCAGTTTAGCTATATTGATCCTGCTTTGAAGGAATGGGTGATTTCTTGATATCCTTTTGAGCTCTGTTTTCTATAATTCTAAAATTCCCAGATGCATCCTCAGGGTGACTCTCTACCTGTAGGTTTTTGGATAGCAAAAAATGTTATCAAATACAACCATGGCAGAACATGTACTTGTCTCAATCCTTTATTCCAAGTGAATATCCAATTAAACCATTCATTTCAGTATCCCACTGGTTTTCTCATTTGTTGACTCACGCAGGACGAGGGCAGAAGAGTGCTGCTGAACACCTGATTACATCCTTGGCAATGGGAAAACTATATAGACAAACACCAAGAGTGCCAGCTCAGCATTCAAAACTTACCTAAATAAAATACTGGAGGCCAAATCAAGCTTTACTGTTTTCTTCAACTGGCAAATGCAAATATATGTCTCCATAATTTATGTCTTGACAGATGATAATGAATGTGAAAATGCTACTCAGCCTTGTGGAGAGCATGCCAATTGCACAAACACGGTGGGAAGTTATTTCTGCATGTGTGCACCTGGTTTCAAATCCAGCAACGGTCAACAAACTTTTGTACCTAATGATGGAACCTCCTGCGTGGGTAAGTTATTAATGTCTGCCAGCTAGCTTTACGTTGTCACTCTTCTCTTATTGCTTCTGTTAATTATAGAAATCTAACAAAATGCTTTCGGATTTGTTAAGTTTGGTGTCTAGATATAAAATTCCCACAATTCGGACTGGTACAGGCTTAATATTCCAGTTCAGGCCCACACTTCTCACTGATAACACAGCAGCTGCCATTGCTTTCAGTAACACTTCAATCTTGACTCTGCCTACGATATTTTTAATCCACGTCACAGTTTTAGATGATGACTATATAGTTAAGGTAACACAGAAATCCCCAATTCTCCCAATTATGCCCCTGCTTCACTGATCTGTGAGCAAGGTTGTCATATTCTTAAAACAAAGCAGAGTGACAAAGTATTCTGCATTCAGGTTGCTCAGGACCAACAAAATTCCCTATACATTTGACCTACTGTGCTCCAAATAACTTTTGTTTGGGGGCTTTGGTTGGGATATTTTTGGTAATTTTTCAAGTCTGATCAAAAGCAATGAGCAAGATCAGTAGTTATCCTGCCTCCTGTGCCATCCATCAGCCTCTGTTTCTGTAGCAGTTGGATGGAACATGTTCAAGATTACAGGGGAGGAAAAGTTCTCTGGAAAAATGTTATTTCTGAAGAACTATGCAATCCTTTAGGATTTCCTTTGAATGGAAGAACTGTAACTATTTCTCTTTTTTCAAACTCCTGGTAATTTTCTCTGTATGTTGCAACAGTCCTTAGAGAATGGGAAAATGAGAAATAAATCTATTGCCCTTTACACCTTTATGCTGACTGTGTCTCATTCTAGATATGTCTCCTGTGAGCTTGTGAGTGCTGACAACCTCTCTTCTTACTGCTTTTAATATCAGCAGAATGGCTGCATATTAAGCCAGAAAGTGATCTAATCAACATTTCTTGCCCATTGCTCACATTCATCTAAAAAAGCTCTGCTTTATCCAGCCGCTATGAATCGTTCTTAAATTAGCTGGGACTGAGACTGTTAGCACATTGAGCTGTAAATATTCTCGCAGTTTCTGGTCCAGGCTTTGATTTTTAAGTTATGACATTTCCTCAGCTTCAGAAGTTTTGTCTTCAAAGTTACTTCTCTGACTGTTCTTGTGTCACTTTAGCTTTTTACCATTAGCTTGTAAATTTCTTTTTTTTTTGCCCTCTTTTCTTTACTGGGCGGACTGATCTTTTTTTATCCTCTACTGGGGGTTAGTTTACCACTTTTCTTCTTTTTGCAAATCCATATGGGAGGAGCTGAGAGCTTCCAAAACTCACACTGAAATAAAGAATTACCTGTGGGCACCTTTTCTCATTAAACAAGTGTACCAATTACTTTACCAAGCAGTGAGTCCTAAAGACAACCTTTTGATCCACAATTAATTTTCTATTTTATCTGTCAGGGAAACCATAATAGGATATTTTGTACCCAATGGATCTGCTGCTACAGGTAGTAGATATGACTTGCACACAAGCAGCTGACAGTAGTGTATTCAGGGTGTACTATACACAGCTGAAGCAAACACCGAAGCTGTCATTGTAAATACAGTGCAAGTTATCCGGTACAAGTCGGAGACAGAGCTACCAAGTATCCCTCCTACCCAAGTTTATAGGGCCCCAAAATATTTTCAGATTCTGCAAAGTCTTAAGTTTTCTTTTTAATATATGTGTATAATGTATATGGCAGTAACTTTAAAAATACAGCAGTTGAATTTTGGAGAGTATGCCATTATGCAACCTGTTTGTTTATGCCATCAAACCTATCTGGAGTTCCCAGTGGTGCAAGTGTGGTACATCACTGTGTGTGTGTGAGTCCATTTCAAAGTCCATGTGCATACGCATGTGTGTTCCTCCCCTGTTTGGATATTATACTAAACTTCCAATTATAAAGTGATTATAACTCTCAAGGTAGTGGATAAAAAGAAAACTTGGGACAACGGCTTTGGGAAATGTCAGTTCACCCTTAATCCAACCAGCATGTTGAGGTTCGAGTTGAGGGTCAGTAGTATTTCATCCATGTTACCAGGCAGAATTGAAGAGATGACAATGAAACATGCAGATAGAGGAGGAACTGCAGGGTAGGAAGGGAGAGAGAGAAAAAGAGAAGGAGAAAGGAAATGGAGGAGAGAGGAATGCAGAGATGTGCTATTTCTGAAGATTATACTTTTGTGCTGTCCTGAACATGAGCTATTAAAATCTATTTACTGTGTAAAAGCCATGCTTTTCCTTAGACTTCACATTTTATTGAATGTTCATCTGCAGATAAAAAGGTGAAATATAAACCTACTTTTTTCACTCCGGTCAACAGAGTAAAACTGTGAAAATGGCCATCTGTAAAATGAAAGTGGCATCCGTGCCACTCTGTCTTTTCCAGGAACATGCTATTAGTTTTCTTCAGGTGTTTCTGAGAGCACTGGGAAGGCACCATTCTCCATCGCATCCTTTTCTGTGACAGGGGAGTTGTACGGTGGATGGGACGTGGCATTATGCCACATTGCTAACTTTTCTTTTACCTGTGCCATTCGTAGGCTTTTTCATTTCTACTTTGTGTGTGCTGCTGCCTTCCACAGTATGGAGACATGGGGAGGGAACATCTAGTCCTTTGCAATTGGACTTTTCAATCACTTGCAAGCTACTAATAAGCAGAAGGTATAATGTAGACATCAAGCTGTCTTGACTGACTGGTGAAGAATCAAAGCGATGTAGGTACAATCCAGTAATTGGCAAGACTGAACATAATAACTGTTCTCAGTACTTTTAATTTAATTGGAATTTCCTTGCCTGCTGCAGAAAATGAGGAGTGACAAAGCACAGAAATAAAATAAAAGGTTATAAATCTATTTTCACACTGGCCTAAGTGGTGTTGGTGATATTATTTTTCTGATCTGAGCTATCATAAAAGCTTCAAAGTTCAGCTCCAGGATTTGTTTTGAATATTTGCTAAAAGGCCAGGGCTTTTTGCAGAGCTATGGCAAATGCTCTTCTGTTTAAAAAGCTGCTGTTCTTCAACCTTTGCTCAGGAATGTTGTCTGTGAAGACTGCTCACGCAAGCCTTGGCAGCCCAGTCCCGCTTCCATAGTAGATCAAGGAGGACGGTTTGAGATCCTTGCCCCAAAGCTCCAGTAAAATTGGATTGCTGAAAGCACTGACAAGCTGTTGTCCGTGTGTGGTCCAACAATTGCATATTCGGTTAAAAAGGCATAACTACAAAATATAAAGAAACAAAAACCTACAGCTACTGCACACAGTATTTCAAAGCAGGAACTTAAAAGCAGCATTCTTGCAACTGTCACAAATTGTTGGCTGCCCCTGACAATCTCATTGATTTAAAAGGGATACAAAGCTGATTAGTACCTTGCAAGATCAGGCACATTGCCTTTTAATTTTGTCATCCAGGAGATTTTTTTCCTCCAGGAAACAGTAAATTAGATAGGCGTGATATGGACTCATTCCATATGGACGACTCAACTGCAGAAAGTCTATTTGCATATACTCGACAGGGTGTCTCTATCAGACTTTAAATAGCCATCCTGTTGCCAGAGATGTGCCTTGGTGCTTAAGTTTCTGCTGTCGTTTTGGATAATCCTGACTTCTCATTAAAATCTCCATTACGCTTAATATCTGACATAATTACAAAAGGAAGGGTAATTTGTATGAATGCCCAATAATGACAAATAAATGATTTACCAAACTAAAGGCTCACAAAGCAAAATATCAGAATAATTTTGAAATATTTGCATCAGTAAATCACATGAAAACCTAATACTTAGCAATGGTAGTCTGGAAAGTATTCAAATATTTATTTATTTATAAGTCGTTGTAAGTTTTAGCAAAGCTTGTTGTCATTTGCTGGTGTTTTAGCACTGCATTACATGCTGAATATCTTAAGATGTACATGTCCTTCTCCTTGTAGCTGACAAGGCCAAAAAAGTCTTTGGTATAAGGCTGATGTGTGTTCTTGTTATACAAACTGGTATTGTCATGGTTTTCACCCTTGCCACTTCAATTCATTCAAAGTTTGACTGTCTTACACAGAGTCACACAACAGGGCACTGACAGGCACCCACTTGTTTCAAAAAGAGCTTTATAATTTACTGATGTGAGAGGTTATTTAAATGCCAAGAGTAAGAACTTTAGCCTTATGTCTTTAAATGACAGCATTTAATTATGAGGTAGCCTGTGTGTAGCACTATATCACGCTTTTTTCCCCTCTTTTCTTCACTTTTGCCAGATTCATTGATGTACAGCCTGGTTAGCTCCATGACTATATGACAATCCAAACGATACAAAGACAGATAATGCAAAACTCAGCCATTAAAGAGAAACATTTGCAGTTTGGGGCATTAAATACGGAAACAAACTATTGCCCTAATGCAGATAATTACAATTTAACCTCATACATTAAACTTCGTGCTTGTGCCAACCCATTCAAACACACAGCCTCCTTGGCGGCTCCCCCTGAAGAGCAGAGGTGGTTGCGCTGGGGAGGGCAAATGCGCTTCCAGCCCCACCTTTCCTTCCCGCCTGTGCCGTGTGGGAGTCTGAATGGCTTTTCAATGGGAGCTTCTGAACCTCATTTCAGGTGCAAAGCAGAGCCACTGCTCAGTGAGGAACACAGGGATGTGAAAGTGAGGTGGGACCCCAACCATCTCCTTGAACCCCAGGAACACCTCTAGGATTACGAGCAGAAGAAAGGGAGCTGAGAATCAAGCACAAAACAGCAAAAATTGTGTGTGCAAACTGTTGGGATACTCCATTAAAAGTTTAAATGCATTTTACAGTTACCCTGTATTAAAAAAAAAAAAAAGTCATCTGATTATTTATAGAGGCTCTCTTGTCATTAGTAAAGAATGTTCTACAAAGTTACCAAAAACGCTCTGCAAATAGGCAGATGGCCCCCAGGTATCCTTCAGACATCCTGCTTTCCCTAGATATATTCACAGAGATGCAGTACATTTTTTCCATTCTTCCACAATTTCCGTTTCTCTAGCAACCTTATTTCACATACGTTATTGCTCATTTTTGTTCTACTCCTTTTTGAAAACCACCAACAATCTTGTATCAAAATAAGAGTGCAAAAATAGTTCCTATATGCTAATAGTGCATTTCCAGCCCCCTATATCTGCTTTCTGTCTGTCTGTCCTTAACACCCATCTGGCTGCACAAAGGCCTCCTGTCAATTCAGGCAGCTATTCTCCTCTGCTGATCGGTTAATCAGTTCTCTTTTTTCACTAATTTCTTTTCCAAATTCAGTGTCATGCCAGTTCTTAACTGAGGTTGTCTTCCTCTCTGGTTCATCCATTCCCCTCTCTACCTTTACCGTCCTTCAGTTCAGTTCTCAGCATCTTCTCCTCTCAGGCTGTTCCTTTAAATCTGCTCATGTGTCACTTCTTCATTTTTCAAGTCTTTTCGTCAGATATACCTGTCCCAAAGCTGTTTGCTTTTTTCTCCTTTCCAGCACAGCATTTCACAGTCCATTACTTCATTCTTCAGAATTATTTGGTATTGTTCCCAGTTTACTTTCTCCGTTGAGTTATTTGATCTTTATCCTCAGCCAACCAAATAATGCAAAAGAATCCCTACGCCAGCCAGAGAGTTAGTACCCAGCTCTCCTAAATTGATCAATTCATTGATTCCCTTACCGGAATTCATCGGTTTTACTCTTGGACTGTGCCCCACCCAGTTACTGAACCTGTCTACCTAATGGCAAATTATTTAGAAGCACAAAAGCCATTTTAGGCAAATGTAATTTAAATGTGGATTAAAAAAAAGACTTGCCAAGCACTTTAAAGGGCACAGAGCTTAAAGTTTAGATTAACGAGATGGATAGAGTGATCTTTTGTAGCATCTTTTTAAAGCCGTGACTTAAAAGAAAAGACTGCAGTTTTCTTTCTCTTTTCTAACTGAATCATAAGGCTGAGAAAATCTATTTAGCCTAATCTCTGGAAAATGCATTTTAGATGATTTGCATCATGCCGAGCATTTTGTTATGATAGAATTAATATTTGCACTCATGGTTTTAAAACATGATCAATGCAGTATTATACAGTAATAAAAGTGGTGGTATAAAAATAAGATCAATTATGATTTATCCTTCTAATCCCTAAGTATTATAATTGGCAGGTGTTTTGCCATTAAGTTTGCCTTTTCAGGTTTTGCTTTTTTTTATTCCATGAAATTTTATTATGAAACTGCTTGCAGTGTGCAGGGCTATTATCGACAAAGCAGCAAGGCGTTAGTCTGTAAATACTTAATAAAAAATTCAATTTCTCACGATATTTGCAGATGTAGATGAGTGCAGCAATGAAGGAACTGTTGCCTGTGGAGATCATGCAAAATGTGAAAACGTGGATGGAGGGTTTAACTGCTCCTGTAAGGAAGGTTTTCAACCATCCACAGGAAAATTGCAGTTTAAGCCAAATGATGGCACTTCCTGCCAAGGTACATGATATTATAAAGGTTTATGTGTTATTATAGAGCTATATCTTCTGAGAAACCCACCAGTGCCTCTTTATCTTCAGTTAGATTAATCAGCGAGACATGAAAAAGAGGCAAGGCAGCGGCATCTACATTTCCCGAGAATAGAATCATTTCGTAAATGTATTTTTGCTAAACAATGTGATTAAATCCATTTGAAATAATGGTTACCTCCTCCTAGTTGTCAGATCTGAACTCCTCTCTGTAAATTTGAGCTGTCTCTTAACTTCACCTGTGGAAGTCCCAAGGAAAGGCGCCAAACCCTACCTGAGTAAAACAAAAACTCAGAGTCCAGTCCAGTGCTGTAACTTTGGCCAAGATAAAGTCTTAGTAGCTGACGTTTTTGAATGGAGTGCTGCGTCTTATGTGCATAAATTCAGAATGCTGGTGGTTTGGGGAATTACTTAGACAAGAGCTCTGACAATGAGTGTATATTGAATATTGATTAAACTGCAATTTATAATTAGTTTCTTTTTAATTTCTACAGAAAATCCAAAGGCCAAGTGTGAGTTATACAAAGACTGTATAACTGAACATATTAATAGAACTTTAGCTGGAGTAAGTAGCATTGGTTTATAGATTAATTTCCAAATCTCTTAATTGCTTCTGTTTGAAACTGTTATTTCAATTATAATAGTTCTTAAGGAGCTTTTAACAAATGCTTGAAGCATACAATTGAACTTAAGCATGTTTACAGAAATCTTTTTAATAATTTCAAATTATTTGAACTGGGTTGTATGTTCAAATCATGATAATAACTTGCTGGGAATCTGTGTGTTCCGTTTCCAGCAAAGTGAGTCATGATGCATGAAAAATTCAGAAGTGTGGTAATCACTCAACTGTTTCTGTAATTTCTGAAGTTACACACTGCTGCATTTACTGATGTGCAATTATTTGCTTGTTCAGAGTGAAAGGCAGCAAGAGAGCTTACAAAAGTAATGTCAACAAGTGACAAAATAGAAAATGGAGCAATAACATCCTGGTATGCTAGTATATTTACTCCTCAAAGCATAGTATGTAAAATGGTACAGAATTTATAGACTCAAAGACTCTGGACTTAAGATTTTTTTTTTCCACCAGAAGCAGAGATTCCTGAAGCAAATTAAAAAAAAAAAAAAATGAATTCACTATTCATTAGTCTACAGCTATAGTATTGTTTAATTTAAAAGGATAAATGAAACATAAGCATAAATAAATTAAAACCAATTGTATATGTTTGCATTTTATATTAAGCAGTTTGTCGAAGTTACGAGATTCAGAAAGATTCATTTAAAGACTTTTATTAACCTAGTGTAAGATATACATCGTATTAACATGCTTTCTATGTTAACCTGCAATGTAATACATTATATTAAATATAATACGTGCTTACCACATTTACGTGCAAAGACGTGGTATATGTCACAGCAGGATCTTAGAGTGAGATTTTTTTTTTAAATATGTAGTCAAACTAAACTTAAAGTAATAAGTCAAAATACCTCAATTTTATGTAAATAACAGCGTGTCAGATTTTAGCCTAGTTTTTAGCCTGTGTTGTAGTTCTATTCAGCTTCAGTCAAAAATGAAGCAAGCCCCATAAAAGCTGTTCAGCAGCAGAGACTACAGATCTTACAAAACCTGGTGTTGGGGGGCTTTTTGCTGGATAAAATCTCATGAGATTTCAGAATTGTGAAGTACGAATTCTTTTCTTATTCAGCCATGAGACTGAAACGTGCAATCTTAATCATCTCACCCTCTCTAGCCTACTACTTTTTAAACTAATTGTTTTATGTAAGTACATTTAGCAGTTCATAAATTGAAGTAGTGAAGGTGAAATAGGCAGTACAGTTTCACTAAACTACGTGCTTTATAATCTGCATTTGAAAAAAACCAACCACAAAATATACTAATGCTGCCCATCTGCTCCCACCTCTTCAGCTAAAATTTAACAGAAAAGAGTCAACAGAGTAACCATTTCACTGATATTTAAATATTTTTGCAGAATGTTTAAAAGTTCATTTTGGAGCATTAGGATAAATAAAACTGAGCTGCAGTAGTAAAAAAAAAAAATTAAGGATTGCACATGACTCTTTTTTTAATCATAGTTGCTTGCTAGGGTTATACCAGACATGTGTAACACCATTACTTTATAGGTCAACCTGTTGATTTAAATAGTGCCTCTTTTTATGCACAAGCATCTTAAAAGCCAGTGTGTTAATTCACAGAAATCAGTCATTTGCAGAAATGTGTCTTTACTTGTTTCATTAAGATGCAAGTTCTTGTATTTTTCAGATTAGTCATTTAAAAACACCCCTGATGATGCTGCAAGAAATTAATAAAAATACGTTGGGACCGCTTTTACCTGTAGATGTGATTTCATATGTTGAAGCACTATCTTATTCATCGCTGAATACCATGCATTACCCTGTTTCTGACAATGAAGCACTTCGTAATACAACCATTAATGTGAGTAGATCAAGCCTTAAAGATGTGGGGTTTTTTCTTATTTTACAAATAGCATATGACTCCTCCGCTTAAAAATATTCTTTTATTTATAGGTTTTGGTTAACACCGTGAACAATTTTTTACAAAAAGACAAAATTACAGTCTGGGAAGCTCTTCCTGTAGATAACCAAAGACGGAGCCTGACTAAGCTGCTGCATACTGCAGAACAAGCGACGCTTCTCATGTCGCAGAACTTCAAAAAGACAACACAGCTAGATGCTAATGCAAGTGACATAGGTAAAATAAAGACAATTAATCTAAGGTATACTTCAGATGTGGATTACACTGAGGAGTTTTTCAGCACAATTATGAAGATTAGAAATGGTGTTATGTGAAACACACAGGTGTTAATTTGTATGAGTTTCATAACTAACACCTGACTTTCAGCGTAGGTATCATAATTTTCAAAGATTGAACATTTGAGCCTAGAAAAAACTTGAGAGGCTGTGGGAAGTTGTCCTTTCAGATTCTCTTTCAATCTCTCATTATAGTCACACCGTCACAGTGAACCTGGATTCATCTTACATGCAGAAAATTATCCTGTGCACCTTATATGCACAAAAAACACCAGTGGAATGAAATTTGGATTTGCTCTATACAGTTTTTTTACTCTTTTTGGTTCAGTGAAGGTATTATAAATGAACTTGGAATAAGGATTGTACCTAGTGAGTCAAATCTTGCGTGGCTTTACTTTCAGAGAAATTTCTCATTTTAAGACAAATTTCAGAGGAGGGAAATTGGTTAGTCTCAATTGCACCATTTTGCTCTCCTACCTTCTTCCTGTGTGCTGGTGTCTTCACATCAATTCCTACTGATTTTCCTGTGGTAATAATAGTTTTACCATTCCTTCGATGGGAGCAGAGTAAGGCTAATACCAGCCGCTTTTGAAAATCCTAACAAAGCACTGCTGATTCCTTTGGCAATGGCCACTCTTTCATTTTTGTTTTTCTGAATGTATCCAAACTGTATGTGACCTGATTTCTTATTTTAGATTCAGTACAGTCCTTCAGTGCCTCTTACTGGTTTGCCGTTTTATAAGATGACTTGATGAGAAAGATTCCTCTTTTGGTTTCGAGGCAGGTCAAACCACCTGTTCTTCCCTCATCTTTCTGAAACTAAATTAGCGAGAGTGATGAAAAAGTAGGGAGGGATTTGTTCCATGACATAAACTCTGTAGAAGCAGATTTATGTTAGTGCAGAGCACCTCTGGTTCTGCAGCAGATCCAGAGCGGTGCCAGGAGCTGGCTGTAAAGCCCCTGTTCCCCCACCACCCTGGCTGAAAGCAGGAGGTCTCTTGGCCACAGAGCTGAGGCCATGAAGGTCGAGAAGAGAGGATTTGGGTGCAGCCTTTGGTGGCAGTGTAGACATCAGTCAGACCCTGGCAACAAAAAAAGTCAGATAAAGAGAATGGGGAGGAATTTCCATGTTGAAAGGTCGATGATTTTTTGGCTTGCTTTTGGTTTAAAATGGGAAACTGTGTAAGCTCCTTTCCAAATTGGCCCCAAACTAAATTTTTTTGTTATTGTTTTTCAGCATGAATAGATTTTCCACGGGGCTCATATGTGCCCCACACATCTATTTTGGGACAAGACCTACAACATTCCCCCTCTCTCTCCACTACTTTTTATGGTGCAAACTCTTGAACAACAAGCTTTTCAAAACTCCAGCCACAGAAAACTATTTCTTACATCCTGACAAACATTTTCTGACAGCTGGTCTATTGAATAGCTCATATTATTTTTGTGTGCTGTGCTATGAGCAATGCAGATGGTCTAGCTTAGTGATATTCCTCCATCAGTCAAGTTTTAGATTTGTTTGTTGTTGTTTTGTTTTATTTTTAAAAAAAGGCCTGATTGACTTTTTTTTGTTCCCATCCTGGGTGATTGAAACTCGGCACTATAATGAACCAAGTAAAGAGCTCAATGTCCTCTAATGTAGTTTTTGTCCTGAGGGGTGATGCTTGTTTGTTTGCTTTTTGACAAGACACATCATTATTTCATGGTGCAATGTGCATTTGGTAGCATGGATAGATAACTATAAAATATATACTTTTAAAAAATTGGCTCTTATCAAATGTTACTATTCAGTAGAGAATTTTATGCTTTGCTTTTTACAATTGTGATTTGTGGTCCCTTTCAGAAATGCATTTTTAATAAAGCAATAGCTCTTCCTAAAGTAACCTACATTATTCTTTCCAGTGCCTAATTTAATGCAAGGTAAATAAAAGACTATATTTTTCATGGAAAGAGTAAAAAGTATGAGAGCAAACTGTATGCATGAAAATGAAAAAACATAGAGGTTTAAGCAAACATGTTATATTAATAGCATTTTTCCTGAAAGATTTGGCACAATGATATATTCTTAAAATTCACGGTAATTATGCAATCCAATAGCACATTTATTAACCCAACTGTAAATTATGGTAGACCATAATGGCACTGTGATTTGTACAGTATTTTTCTTCTTTTGCAGCACTCAAGGTTTTTGCTTTTGATTCACACCACATGAAACACATTCACCCTCATGTGTACACGGGGGGAGATTACATAAAGATCTCTCCAAAGAAGAGAGAGGAATCTCATCCTAATGGTAAGAAACAAAGGTTAGAGAGTAGGTGGGTTAATAAACACCTTGGATAGACTTGTACCCACTAGTAAATAACCAAATGTGCAGTTTACCAAGACTGAGCTTCAGCCCTGCTAACTACAGAGGAGTCAAGGTATTTTTATCACCATCTCTCTTACCCCTTTATTGTCTCAAGACTGATATTTCTAACGTTTCCAGAGACACAGTGAGTATCCAGTGACTTTTAACACTGGATATTGGTACCAAAGACCTGAGCTTTATCCTTTCTCAGCCACTGTGTGACTTTGGACTGGCCCCTTCAACTCTCTGTGTTACTTCTCCTCCAAAAATTGGTGCATCTTTTCTATTTAGAGAGTAGCTCACTGGGGCAAGAACATGTACTCTTCAGTACCAAAACCAGCAGGGCCCAGATCTTGGCTTGGACCTCAGAGTGCTACAGAAATGGCTTACAACTACTGTCATCACTAAAAATAAATAAATGTGTTTAAACAGCTCTGGAATTAAACAACCTAACATAGAAAAGATTTTTTTTAATCTTAATCTTCCAGCTAATCTGAATCTCACCACCTATCAGTACCTAAAAATTTGGTTTATCTTGGTACCAGGGAGAAAAATCACATTTTTTCAGATCAGCACTGCATCCTAAAATACCTTTTGCTTTGTTTTTCCCTACGTGTCTTCCACCCTGGCTCGACTATAATGGAAGTCAAAGCAAGCCAGGTACTTCAGAGAGGCCCACTATTTACCTTAGGTCTGAGCCATTTTAGTTTATGAGGCCTAACACCACACATGTAGCCAACTGCAGAACAGCAGCAAGCATATATTACTCTAGAAAAAATATATATGCGTATATCTAATTAGAATTTCCAATGCGAACACACATTTTTATTTCTAATGGCAGTTACATTGTTTTAAATAAAGCTATATTTCATTGTCTCTAAAACATTTTTATAAGTATTCCACAAAGATTCCATCTGTTTTGCATATTTTATGCAATAGCAGTAATAATGTCTATTGTTTATCGTTTCCTTAATGTCTTCAATTTTGTTCTTCTATAAAAAACCCACAAACTACTAAACGTGGTCTGTTTGATTGATAGGCACCGTTGCAGTTGTCTTTCTGCGGTATACCAATATTGGTTCTTTGCTTTCATCGCCTAAAAACCGCTCCTCGAAAGATACTTCAGAGCAGAGACAGACAGTAAGCTCATCAGTTATAGCTGTTGCAATTAGCTCAAATCCACCTACACTCTATGAGCTCGAGAAAATAACATTCACCTTAAAGTATGCCAAGGTAAGGGCTTTTTATTATCAACTTCATATAAAACAAAACAATAGCTAATCATTTTATGTGATGTAACCATACCTGCAGTGTATGATATATTGAGACATAATTCTGTTGTTTGCTGATGTTTGTCATTTATTTTTCTAATAAGATTAATCTCAAATGTGACATCCTAAGTGCAATATACTAAATATAATACAGCTGAAAATTGCTGTGGCACTAAAGCAAGGGCAACAATGCCATCTTTGCTGAGTTGTAGTATGAATAAAATGTAGATGCTGGAACCAGAGAGTATTACAGGTCTTGACTATTCTGTATTTAGATGGGTTTTTTTCTGAAAGTTTATCAGATGGTTAAGCATGCGTACTAAAAAAAGCGAAGAAATGCTTGAAAGTTCACGCAAAAAGTTAACCTGGAGCTAGGAGGTAGTAGCAGAACCTATCGTATTGCAACTTTGTTATTTCTGAAATCTGAACACATTTATTTAAAACTGAGAATTTTACTTCCAGTATATATAGATGTTGCTGACTTCACTTGTATGTGAAGAATCACCTTACATGGCACAAAGGATCATCAGAAACATAACAAGAAAGTGACTCTGTAGGGAAGTGGGCAGTGGGGCAAGGTGTTAATCTTGGTTATGCAGCTTTTAAATTTGTTACTTGCCTTCTAATATTTGAGCTAGAGATCACCTTTATATAAAGTTGCATATATTTATACAGCCTCTAATACAGTGGGGACCTTATCTTTGACTAGAGTTAGTAAGCACTAACTGTAATAAATAATACTAATGGTCTTATTCATCTCTGTCGTTGCACCTGATATAGCAGGTGTGATATGACCCTGGCTGTATCCCAGATTACTTTGTAAAATGCACAGAATAAGTCTCGGTTTTTGAACCGCTCGTTTGGAAGGGACTATGAGCAGGACAAGTAATGTGGCTGTAACCTTGGGGTTTAGTCCATGTTCAGCAGGTGCAGGGGTATATATAACAATGTTTTCAGTAGGTAAAAATTCCAGCACCTTTGCAAGTGCCAGAAGGGTTCAGTAATCTGATTAGCCTACATGTTTGATGGGGCGTTAGTTGTGTGGATAAAATGCTTCCATCCCCAGCCATGTTTTAATTGCCTGGAATAGGCCTTGCAGAATGTGCTTTTTGTTTCCCAACCTTCCAATGGTAACAAGCAATTTTTAATGAATTGCTCTGGCTAACGTAAGAAAGGTCTCCTGATGGGAAGTATCCTGCCTTTTGCCATCAGTAAAACATCTTGTTTCTGTTCCAGACTGCGGATAAAGATATTAAATGTGCATTTTGGAACTACTCAGCAGACACAATGAATGGCAACTGGGCTACAGAAGGCTGTGAGCTGACACATTCCAACTCCACTCATATCTCATGCAAATGTAATCATCTGACTCATTTCGCTGTTTTGATGTCCTCAGGTGGCTCTGTTGTAAGTGCTATTTTAATTTAGTGTTTTACCTGATACTTTCTCCTGTCTTCATTCCTTATGTTTTTATTTCAGCGTGACTTATGTGCTTCCCCCCCTTTAGATTGTCTCTTCTTTTTGTTCAGCAAACACACAATTTATTGTGCACAAAGCAAACAAAATTCCTCCCATATGCGTTTGAATTTCCTTATGTCCTTTCTGCAGCATTACAGAGCAGTGATGCAGCAAAGTATCTTGCTCCAAATACACAGTCTGTTGTGCTTATTTTTGGTGCATTGCTTTTAATTTTAAATCCCACTTTAAGACTGCTGTGGGATTTAACTGGCATTCATTGGTGGTCAGTAACCATATGGCCCTGAATTTCTCTCTCACAAAACTTTGCCACCCATTTGTCTAACCTTGGCATCTAAAAATCTGCTTTAAGTTCTCTCCTGAGAGTTTGCAACAGCATAATCAATTTGAAGTTTATGACTATTAAACATGGACACTCATGACCAGCACAAAACCATGAGAATGACCACTCAATTTATGTCTTTCTTATATTAAGAGGCCCCATAGATTTCCAGGGTCTACATGGGGATCTGCAGGAGCTCAGGTCCTGCCTCAGGAGGCAGCTTTATAAGGTATCAGAACAGACAGCATGCAGAATATTAGCATGAATATACTGTATTGAGACAGTTCTCTCACACTGTGAATTTCATGCTGATAGAGGCTGTTTCCTGGTTGCTAAATAGCATCCTAAGTCTTCAGTTGAAATTTAAAACCTTTGCAGGTACTTATATAGTTATTTTGAAAAGGAAAGCTGGGAGGAGAATAATCTCTGGTCCTTTACTTAGAAAAAAAATACTTACTTGGATACTTTTATGGTCAGCTGAATACCATCCTTATGCTGATGCACAGTGATGTATTTCAGAGATTCTTTGTGCAAATACCAAGCAGCAAATGTAACTGTATTCCTATACAGAAAATATTCACAAGCAATATTAAAATAGCCTGTGTTTCTTTAGAGAATGTTCATGTTACATACCTTGGAATAGCATTTGTTTGAAGTGATTGTTATTTCAGAGTCTTGTTTTGATCATGTTGCAAATTCAGTAAGACGGTTATTCAATTTTGCTTATCTAAGTCACTGCTGTGATAAGTCCTTTTATATTAGAAAATGTTCATGTCATATTAATATACATCCTACTGCCAGTGTATTTGTCGTTCACTAAAATGATCCGATTTTTAAAATCATATTAGGATATACTGATGGTAATAAAAAGGTTTGTTAAGAAATATCAGAAAATGCAAGAGCAGGAATGTATACAGTTAGTTACTAATTTCCCCTAGAGAATTATCTGTCTCACAAAAAAACAATACTTTTTAGATTATCAAAAGTGTACATTTGCAGTGAAACTCTACAAACAGTTTTGATTAATACTTTGTAGAAAAGAAGAAAAGAACTGTATTATAGAATGAGGTCTTTCTTGAGAAGGTACAAAGCGCTATTTTTAAATATTATATTATAATTTTCCCCCAGGGTGTTACAAATTATAACATTCTTACAAGAATCACTCAGCTAGGAATAATTATTTCGTTGATTTGCCTCTCCATGTGCATTTTTACATTCTGGTTCTTCAGTGAAATTCAAAGCACTAGAACGACAATTCACAAAAACCTCTGCTGCAGCCTTTTCCTGGCGGAACTTATTTTTCTGATTGGAATTAATATGAACAATAATAAGGTGGGTAGTTTTCACTTGTATCTTGATTTTGTGTTGTAAAGTAAATATACGGTATAAGATACAATCTTCCATCTACTTCCAGTATTTCCTAGTATCAGTATGAATATTCTAGTGACACTGACTTCCCAGTCTAGTAACAGGAAATATAAAATGGTCATTTAAAGAAGTAGGGCCTTCATCTGAGCTGGTGTATATTGACTTTGCTCCAGGGGTTTAATTTAAACTTTGTCACCTTAACCGAGACTGTGGTCTCAATGTGTTCAGCATTTTCACTTTTTACATCCGTTTGGATGCTGTACAAAGCCACATTGGTGGCTCTCTGTGTGACAATTTTCCCTAAAATCCAGGCCAGAGCTGCAGTCCCAAGCTGGCATTTAAGATATTGCGCTGTTGGCTGGAGGACTCCTTTCCCTTCTACATGTGAGGTAGCCTGTCCCTGTTACTTTTCATACAAGTTGGGCTGATGACTTTTACACCTCAGATTAGTTTTAGGAAATTAAATTATGCCTAAATTATCAAAATACCCCTACTATAAGTAGCTGAATACGATTTAAAATGACTTGAAAAAATACGAGCTGCTATCCCTGAGGTAGCACTCTAGTATTGATTGACTGAGAAATATAATTTTAAAAACACTTCATAATAACAAAAGTTATTGTGGAAATAATTCCTTGTGATGCCTAATTACACTTAGCAAAATCATAAAAATTTGTCTAGATCAGGAAAGCATATAGACTACTCAGCTGTAACTGTGGGATCAACTTTATCAATTTGTTTATACAGTTTTTCTGGGAAGACATGCACCAATTTTAAAAGTTGAACGTTGTCTATTTTACCAGTTGCTACGGAAAACACTAATGAACAGGTGTGCTCATGGGTATAGGTCAAGTTCTTGTCAATCAGCATTACATCTGGACTGCTGGACCACCACTTTAGAGTCACTAGGTTGCTGTGCATATGCTATTATATTACAGAGACATATTAATAGAATTATGACTCTTGCTTTCTCTGATTGAATTTCTAGCTCTTCTGTTCAATTACTGCTGGATTACTCCATTATTTCCTTCTAGCTGCTTTTGCATGGATGTGCATTGAAGGTATTCACCTCTACCTTATAGTTGTGGGAGTCATCTACAACAAGGGTTTCTTGCACAAGAATTTCTATGTCTTTGGCTACGTCAGTCCAGCCGTGGTCGTTGGAATCTCCGCCGCACTGGGATACAAGTACTACGGTACCACAGAAGTGTAAGTTGCTGTTTCTGTGTCCAAATTAACATACCCAAGAATGCAGTAGTCACAATAGCACATTTCAAGGCATTTTCTGCTGTTTACTTCTCAGATGTTGGCTCAGCACAAAGAATAACTTTATATGGAGCTTTATAGGACCAGCATGTCTAATAATTCTTGTAAGTATAATTTTCATTTTTTATTGTAGTACATAAAACCGATAATAAAAGGTGTTTAATAATCACCCACCCATTGCCAGCATAGCTGTGAGTGCTAATTATAGGGCAGAATTGGCTAATTTAGACCTTTTTATAGTGTCTCTAAATTATTTATATGCTGTACATTTAAATACATTACTAGCCTGAGAAATGAATGTTTGACAAAAAAAGCTCAATATAAGATTAGAGCTTTTTTTCTTACTTGCTTTCCTTCTTTTAACCCAAATGGTTCGAGAAATTCTGTGAAGCATTTCTGGTTTTTAAGAAGTAGCATCTTTGTATGTCGTTGGCATCCCAGCATGGCTCGGCAGGAGGTGTACACAGACATCTATCCTAGCAGAGACATAATCTGGTTTTTCAAATGTTGTGTGACTTAATCTCTTACCAGTGATCGGTCATCTTTGTAAGATTAGATTGTCGTCTTTATGGTTTTATCACTCGCGTGTACCCTGTCATCATCAAAGCTATTTTAAACTAAATTGCGACGTCAGAGAAAAGAACCCGCTATTTCACATGGGCAGACGAGTCAAGTATTGATAGCCCTATTTCAGCTGTGAAGAGGGCCTTTTTAATTCTTACTGGAAGTGGTTTCAAACCTGCAAATTTGGCAGGTATTACATGCTCAATTCTGAATTGAGACATTTTTGGTGCCTCGGGAGCATTTCTAAGTGCTATAAAGTTTAACAAACCATTCCAACTGTAATGGGGCATTATTGTGTATGACTGGGTTGACAGTGATCTGGCAATAGCTGGAGCTAACAGGAGGAGAAGATACAACGGTGAGGCCTCGCGACATCTATGGTCAAGTCAGTTATAACCCTTCACTGCTTTTTAAGCTATTTGGTGATAAATGTGAGGATTTGTAAAAAGGAAGAAGTGGCAGTGCTTAACACACACAAGATGATAATAAAACAGTTTTATTTCAATACATTAGCCATCTCAAAGCTGAATAAAGTAGGTATAATTCTGGTCAAATTCCACCCCAGATTCCTACTGTAGATTGGGGATAGGCCGGGAGCAACATGCCAGATGCAACTGCAGGGTCATGCCTCCCCATCTCACCCTCCTGGTGAGCACAGAAGACTTCAAGAGAGGCAAGGCACCGTAACCTCTCTTGGCTCAGTGTTTCTGGGGTCAGATGGCCCTGATGGCCAACAGATTACCATGGTAAAACAAAATCATGGGGAGAGACCATCCTTTACTAGGAAATTCTTACAATTCTTAGGTTTAAGTTGACAATTTCCTATTTCCTCTTTGGACCTTATCTCTTTCTTCCATGAAGGCAGCAGGGTTGGGATTTTGTTGTTGTTGCTCTCATTCCTGTTCCTCATCTGCCTTCAGGTGAAGATTTATGGGCAGTGATGTATCACTGCACTGTTAGTACAGGAAAACTGCATTATCAAAATATACAAAATGCCAAAAATTTATGCATCTGTAACCTTGTTTTCAGCTCCAGCTGAGCTGTGCCTGATGCAGGATCTTAGGTACACAGTACAGAGGCAGAGCAGGTCTGCAGTGGCTTTGATACCAGTCTAGCTGGCCACAGAGGCAAATCCTGCAAGCTGGGCTCTGAGGCCCACAGCTGTTCTTTGAGCACTCCAGATCTTCCAGCAATCCCTGCAAATTAAAAGAAACAGGGGAAGTGGTAGAAGTTGATACGGGCCCTATGCACCAATGCAGTCCTCCTACGGATGAGGATAACAGCCAGATAGTTTCTTTTTTTTCTCCCACTCTTTTGCCTAAGTGAAGCCACACGAGGAGCTGTAGCTGGACAGCAAATAGCCCTGCGGTTGTTTTGCTGGTTTTGTTTGTGTTATGGAAGTGTTTTGTGATAACTTGTTTTCACAGTATTTGCATACCTTTATATACTCTTCATAATCATGCACTACTAGACCAGGGAGGAAAAGCAACTCGCTCTCAGCAAGCTGCTTCATCTGCTGTGTGATTTTTTTGAGTGTTTGGACAGCTTGTTTTGATGGGGTGATAGCAAATTGAAGTCTAAACTGCAAAAGGGATGCTTTCAAAGAGCGCAGGGAGCTAGCTAATTTGCTCGTGCCCTATCCAGGTTATTGTCTAAGGAAAATATGGAAAACTTTATGAAAATAGGTACTGACTTTAGAAGATGAAATCAGTGTTAGATGTCTGCTCTGTGGAAGGCACGTTGTTGGCGGTAATTCTGTTCCAATTGTCCAGTCTTCCTGTTCAGCATACTGCATGGGCACCACCATAACGAAGATTAAACTCTTTCCAAAGTAGTGGCACTCAGGAAGTCCTTTTAATTACAAAAGCCAATCTCCTTCCAAGATTCCCATTCTGCCCACGGCTAACTAAAAAAAAAAAAAAATTACTGATTAAGGACTCTGAAAAGGAAATGTTATTTTTGTTCTGGGGTAACCAGCTAGTGCACCGCAACCCTCATTTAGAAATCTGGCACCTTCAAGTTTACTTTTAATCCTGAGCTTCATCTACTAATAGCATTGAGTTTGCAGGTTTTCCAAGATAGCCTGGAGAGTTTGGATACCAAACCTCTGGTGAGCTGCTCACCACAAATCTGATTCTTCCACAAAAACATTAAACTCATGGTCAGCACAAATGCCCAGGTACCCCAATGGTGCTTTCAGTTTCTGTGAATGAGGGCCCAGGAGATTTGTGGTTTGGATTATACTGTAATATGCCTTTGAGACAGCATGGTAAATGATGAAGAACAGAACCGGTTCTGTACCAATGGATTTTCTGCACATGATTTCAAACGCATCCTTGGGCTTTAAATCTGCAGTAATAGTGAAGCACAGGGAGCTCAAGTGTTTATCAGGAGTACAAACTAAGTTGTCTGAATGCCTAAGCAGTAACACTACTTCTGAAGGTGTTTGCTTATTACTATTAAGGTTCTATGAGAATTCTTAAGTGTAAAGCAATGGCCTTATTGATCCCACCTAAAATTTTTTTTAGTATTATTATTACTATTATTAGATTGGTGACTGTACATGAAAAGGAGTGGGTCAGAAGCTCTTTAGATGGAGTTAGGAAAGAAAGGGCATTTTAAACCTTTGTAAAGCAAGCTGCAAGCTGAAGATAATTTCTACAACTTCTTTCTTTCTCCTAATACTTGTAATCTTTAGAACCACAACCATTTTAGCTAAAACTATGCAGTAGATTAGATCAAAGCATACAAGTATGGAGAAATTATTTATAACAAGTATTTAAACTTTTTAATAGAAAAGTGAATTTATCACAAGCTTTAAGGGACAAACATTCACACATACCACAACCCATGTCTGATTGAGGCAAATACAAATAAAAGCTCCAGGGATAAAAGGTATGAAAATGAAAAAAAAAAATCCCTAGAACATTTTCTTTTCTTTTGTAATACACTTATAATAATAATCTTCCTGTAATAGGAAGTGTGTAGAATGGAAATAACCGTTTGTCTGCAGGGTAATGCAGCTGCAGTTTTGATGAGCATATAATGTCAGCCAAGAACAAGCTCCTTCCCATTGTGGAGGACTTCTACATGGCTTTCCCCACCTCTGGCATGACAGCTCGCTCTGTGTTGAGGGGGAGCAGACCTGTGTAAGTGCTTTATTCTGTATCACTGACGTTTGTGGAAACTTCATCTTTTAAACTCTGTGATAAGTACCTCCACTTGTACCTATTGTGAGGGACAGCTCTATATTAGCTGTCCAGCTGGCAGCAGAAATGACGTCATTTGCAAGGGTTGGGCAAAGACTATTAACACTGTACTTATGAAAGTCTACAAGCCATTAAAAGGAAAATTTGGCAGAGAATCACTGCTACTCCAAGTGCAGCTATAGGTAACCCTTCTAATATACCTCTCTCCCACAACCTTCTCCCATTAAATCTGTTCAGCTGAGCTTCATGCAGCAAGTTCAAAGTCACCCATGATAACATGATTTGCACGTTTGCAGTGTTGACAGAGTCATGCAGGCTTGACTCTTGTACCCACTGTCACTGCCACAATAAATTGGCATACCTCTGTGAGGAACCAGGACTCAGAAGTGTGACATGTTGTAACATTAACAGGTGTAATTTGCTGTTTAACAGTATAAATCTATCAGTATTATTTGTTGAGATCACCTCTGTAATAACAAAATACAGACTTGCTCTTTGAGGTTGGAACATTTCCAAAATTGAACATCATCCAAATAATCCTCTTTGTGGCTTTTATCCAAACATCCTAGCACTGTGCAGTGAGGAGGTGGCTCCTGTATGCTCTTGCTTGTTTTACTCCTCTAATGTGTGTTTTCAGGGACCTTGAAGGTGTCTGGCTTGGCTTCAAGCTCCGGTTTCTTGAGACAATTGGTAATTGTAGTGTTTGCAACTACAAAAATGGCTTATAAATGGACCCTGCAATCTTCAGAGCATTCTCGTAAACTTGACTTGGAACATACAAGCCAAGAATAGTTCTTGGGAGAGGTGTCCTGAGAAAAGCCAAGTTCTTTTTATTAAGCATTCTTGTATGTAATAAATGTAATGAATAATCAACTGTAAAGCAAAAATATTCTAAGAATCGCAGTGATTGATTAACCATACTGTTTTGAACTTCCCATGTATAAATGAATGGGTAAATGAATAAAATATACAGATTGCAGTTGCAAAATACAAAAAAGTGACATATGAGTGATGAAAGCAGGCTAACAGTAGAGTAATGCTTTTCATTAAGGAACTGCCTGCATATTCATTAGAGCTAGTCGATTACTTAAAAAATATATTCATCAGATAATTTATTTGATGAATTTTATCATTATTTGTCAAATAATTTATTCAACAAAAAAGGTAAAATTAATGGAATAGTGCATTCATCAAATCTTATTGGACAGCTCTGATACTTATTCAGTTCTGTACATTTAGGTTGATTCAGGATTAGTAATACTGCTGCAATCAATGCAGAAAAATTTCCTGCCAAATCCATTACTCTGCTGTTTTCTTATATATTCACAAATTTCATGTACTTAATACTCTAATCTAGGCCATTCAAACTGAACATCTTTCTTGTAGAAAAGTAAATATTCAAGGAGTTTAAAGTTTTACATCTTCCCAGACTTCAATATTGAGCATGATCTGACAGTACGTTGCTCCCATTTAAAAAAAAAAAAGAAAAGAAGGCAAAAAAAAAAATAAGAAAAGCAGCCCCTCTGAGGTCAATCACACCACACTGGTGTAATCAGGTACACTGCCTATTCAGGCTTCTTCACATTATTATTCCTGTTCTTCAGTGAAGCAGCTCTTGTTCGTTACTCTTGATATTTCTTGATATTCTAAGGATTACTATCGAAAAAGTTGTTTGACCTCTGACCTCTGACCTCCATCACAACAAACCATACCACCATCTCACATTTTTTAGTGAATATTTCTGCTTTGGAAAATTCTGTGGGGTTTTTTCCAAAGGGTTATTTGTGATAAATGCCTGGTTATGTTTCTAAGATAGATGAGAAAAGTATACTCTACCATTTACTGTACATTTTTCAGAAAATAGCTGTTTAAAACATTTTTTTATATCTACTCTTGTTCCTCAGTCTGCCTTTTTAGTGGAAATAAATTTCCTACAGGGACGAGCAATGGCTTTATTATTCTTTATGAAAGAATAACAGTCCCCTTTTCATTAGCCCCTCTGTGGCTTCAGTTAAAGGTGTCTCTGTTGCGTTTCTTATGCCATTGAGGATAAAGTGGAGATAATTAATTACATAGTGGCATTAAAGACTGAGTCTGCAACTTTGGTTGAAACAGATTAGTTCAAAATGCAATGTTGTTCAGCAACAACAATACCTGCTGTGCTAAATAATCACTGAGTCGGAAAGTACTTGCCCTGTTCAGTGGACAGAACCAGCTTTAATCTCCAAGCCACAGCTTCCATACTGCCCTACCCAATGGATGCAGTTTCTCAGCAAGACCAGGGCTTTCACATGAAATTAAGGTTTTTCCATCCTTCCCTCTGTCATTAAAGCCCCTGTTCTAAAGTCCCTGGAAATAATACTTGGAAAAAGAGGCTGTGGCCATTAGTCTACAACATGAAAATTACTTGCTCTTATGTTGTTACGTAGGAACAAACTCATTACATAAGGCTCAAAGATCCTTGCAAGATGTTCCCTATAAAAGGTCTTTTAAAAAAAATCAACTTAGCTAGTAGTGTTATAAGAAAAAGCATGTGAAGAAGCTCTCCCTCAGATTCACTGAAAGGACATTAGACTTGAAAAGTCAAGCGTGTCCTCTGTCGTCAAGAGTGAAGCGAGCAGAGACAGCAGGTGAGGGAGTACAGGTGGATGCCAAGGAGAAGGGGAAGAGCACCCGCAGGTGCTAGCTGCCTGTGCAGATTTCCTGAAACCTCCCACAGCTTGGTGCAGGTCGATGTCCCAGGCATCCTTCTTTTCTAGCGAGATAAACTGTGCCCACTATTTTAATGGATCCACGTATATTAAGCCTCAGTGGATTTTTTTTTTTCAGGAAAGCCACACAACTGTCCAAATCAGTATTTTTTTTTTTGTTGTTAATTTCTTAATATGCTCTTGATGATTCTATACATTGCCTTGCTATAAGCACAATTACTGTAAACACATACGCTTACCCTAAATTGTTCATTGAAAGGACACCGTAGGTTTGCTTTAGATAGTTAACATAGACTGATGATGTCTTTTGGACTTTCTTAGTAATTACATAATGAATACATCCACACTACATATTTTCTCACTCAAATCATGTTTTCTTCCACTATTTTGCTGTCCTACTATTCATCACTTGCAGGCATTTAAAGAAGCAAATTTACATTCACAGTAGTAATTGCATGTGAATACTCTGTTTGGAAATCTCACTTGGTCATTGAAAGAACTTCTTGTGGCTTTGAGTAAGATCGTAAGCCACAGCATGGGATTTTGTGGCCACATCCACAGCAGAATCACAAATATTTCTAAAAAGCAAAGGTCCAAATCCTTTAGAGGATTTGGCAGACTGTGGAAGGCATAGACAGCTTTCTGCCAACTATTCACACCTCTAAAATGGCAAATATAGCCTGTTGTGAGACTCAACATCTCAGTCATGCTCCTGATGCTGCCTCCCTCCTGGTAGCTCATCCGTTCACTGAAGCTAGTTGTGCTAAAAGATAATATATAACTATTTCACTCCTCTTTGCCATGTAAAAATAATTCTGCAGGGCTCCTTGCATAAGGCTCTAGATGCAGCCTAACACAGGTTTGCATTTATGAAAAGAAACCGTAGGAGAGGTGTAACATGTAGTCTGAAGTCTTTGATGCACCTGGACTCAGTTCATTAAACAGCCTGATTTCTGTCATTACCAACTCCCAAGTAAATACACCTTCTCAAAAGCTTCTTGGAAAAGAAGAGTAAATCCAGTAATTAATTATACTGCAAGCAAGATAGACCCCAGACCTACCACTGGTTCTAGCTGGACTAATGTTTATGGCTGAGGTCAGATACAGCTCTATTGGTTCATCCCTCCTGCCCTTGGCTGCAGAACTGAGGTTAAATAAAAGTATTTAGGTGAGTATGTGTTTAGCTTTTCAAACCAATAAGAAACAATATTGCATCCAGAAGTCTGAGAAGCTGTTTACTCTGATGAAAAATATCGAAACCCCATCTATTTATTTATTTATGTATTTACAGCTTGCTATAAATGTTCTAAAAATATAAAGGAAACATTTAATTGAGTCTAAATCTACAGCTTGAGGTACGTAAAAGAACAACTTTGAAGTATTCATATATAAAAAGCAACCCTATGTGAAAATTATGTATTTCCTGAGACAGGGTTTGAAATAAACTCATTTAGCTATGTTTTAACTTCTAAAACAAGTGAAATTATTAAATCTTAGAATCATCAAATTCTAATCCTGCATTACTGAAAATATTTCCCCAAAATATAGCCTAAAGGGGTTTTTGTTAATGTTTTTGTTACATTTTCTACTCCCAGATAAGACTCCTGTTGTATACCTAAAGCATTCAAGAAGGTATATTCACTGGGGACACAATAATGAGATAAATCAGTCAGGAGACAAACCCAGGCTGTTTGACTGCCAGCTTGTGTCCAATTTTATGCAATTAATATGGCATACATTTTCATTTTGAAGCTTAAACTGTTGTATTGTTAATAGCTTAATTCCGTTCTCCCGACTGAAATAACGATGACCCACTGAATGTTGTCATTTCACCCAGCCATTAGCCATACAGCCAGAGAGACAGAAATGTATTGCTCTGTGGCAGAATTCAGACCATCACAAGCTCATTAATTCAAACACTCATAATGAGGGTCATTGTAAAGACTGATACAGATACAGCTGCTCTGAACTTCAGACATTTTTTGAAAGAGCCAAATTCAATATGATATATGTAAAAAATTCAAGTATATGCCTAAGAGAGCAGCAGGAGAAATTTCCTCATTCTTTTTTGTGAGATCTGACATCAGCATATAGATGGTTTCATCAATTATTGAGACAAAGACTAAGAAAGGAAAAAGGAATGATTTGGGGGTTTCGTTTTTGAAGTTTGAATGTAAAGTGCTCAGACTGCATCAGAACTAGTATGTCTGACTCTTTAGAATTAGCTGCCTCTTTCTTATACCTTCTCTTCTTTGTAACACTAGAGAGCCTTAAAAGGCTGGTATTTAAAGTGTTTTAATAACTTTTGAAAGGCTGGAGTTTATCTTTTACACAAGGATACCATATATGAAATTACCAATTCCTTTTTCATTCTATAAATACATGTGTATTGGAAATAGCCTCAAAAACTCAGTCTCATATTAAACGATTACTCCGCTGTTAAAAAAAGAACTATCTTTAGATAGTCCTGGATGAGGAACTGGGGGATGAGGGAGGTCCAGGTCTCCCTGCTCCAGTGAATATTTAATTATTTGTATGGCATGGAATAGATCCAGCGGGGCTGACGGAGCAATAGCAATGAATAGCTGGTACAGAGGCTGGAGAAACTAAGGGTCATAGCCTAGTCTGAATATTAAGTACAACAGAAAATTGTGCCTGTGTCTCCAACATCCTGGATAAATGCCTTGTCCACAGGGATTTTCATTGTTCAGGAGTGTCCTTTCTGGTTTTAATCAGAAAAGCTGTCCTAGTCAGGAAGCCTTTCCTGGTGAAAGTATAGCCTAAAACAGTAAAGGTCTTTTAGTGCTAATGAATTGACGTTTTTCAACAAAAAAAGTTGGACAAAATTTTCTTGAATGCCTCTCGTCCTGATCTGTTTCACTTTACCAGATGTCCAGGTGCTAACTGAGCTACCGCCATGAAAGATGGACCATTTCCCTCTGAGCTTTCAAGTGCTCTTTTGTCTTGCTTAAAAAAAGGCAGAGGGGGAGGAAGGAAAAAAAAAATTCTTAGTTGCCAAATTTGACAGCTGTCAGCTACCTTGATGGGGCAAAATGATGATATATCACTTCACTCAGTATCTTACAATTTAATTGTAATTAATTATGAAAGAAACTACAACTCTTCAACATGAGTGCAAATATTTTTATTTGCAGGCAGATGTTTTGCATGCTTTATTAAATTTTGTGTATTTCATACCATTCAGTGCTCAACTAAAAATAACTATCATCCTGTACCTACACAGAGAGTGTTTCATGCAGTGTGAAGCACTAACATCATATTTACTTGAGGATAGAACATTATGTTACTCTTCCAGTATGTAAAATACGTACATTTAACAGTGGAATTAAGGACCTATTTTAAATATAGTAGTTGCTAAGCAATGTGCTATTAGCAGAACTCCAACAGCTTGGAACATTTAGCATTTTAGGACCTATGTGCTCATTTTTATATTATTATTATTATTTAGTTTGCAAAATACAGTTAGTAATCAACAGGGAAGTTTGTAATTTGCTTAGACAATAGATGAGATTGTTTCTCAGTGCTCTTCTGGATCCTCATCTTAGGAAAAAGAACCAAGTAAATATTACTATGTCTTGATATGTATACAGCTCTATTATTTGCTTCTACGAATTGTGGATGAGCGAAATTCTGCTGCGGTGGCCCCAGAACTGCTGGGAGTAAAGCCAAAGCAGCAGTATCTTGCGCTACCCATGCCCACTGTTGGGCAGTTTTCCTTCATTACAGAAGCCTATGCAGAAGTACTCTCTTCAGTTAGCCGTGGTAGCATTGAGACAGAGGAAGGGATGCATCTGCAAACAGATTTACAGAGCTGTCCTCGCTCTAGGTGGAGGTAGGTTAGCACTACACACAGTTTTTCCCATCCTGTCCTAAAAGACATGTGATTGATTGAACAGAGCTCCTCAGGCTAATTCCTTTGGCAAAACCTCTTTATTGTTGACAAGATGATTAGGAAAGCACCAGGAAATTTCTTCGAATTTGCAATTGGTTTTTCTCTCCCATTAATTTCTTTACAAGAGGAAATTATCCAGACCGATGCTGTGGCTGTGGGTCAGATCTGATCCTAGGACCTGTACCACTCAAGACAGCTCTGAACTCTTCCTTGCATGCCTGCTTTATTTCACCCACCAACATCACAGCTGTGAACATGGGAACTGTACCATGGACATCCCCAAAACACAGCTGCAGGAAAATTTCACTATCCTGCTCTATACCACAGTGTGCATCCACGATACATGCAAGTGCTAATCTGCAGGGTGAAACCCAGAGCAGTGTCCACCATTGCCAGTTAATCCCTTGAGACTATTGCTCTCTATGATTTGTAGAGGTAAAGCCTTGACAGCACTGGAGGAAATGGGAGTGTGGCATTTAACAGGAGTTCTGCTGTTGGTTTAATGGGGCCAGAAGTCACTCCAAAGTCCTAAATCCTCATGACCTTTCACACAGATGATCTCCCCAAAAGAGATGTACCAAACACTTAGCATCCTTCCTTTAAACTCAGTCACAGGTGTACAATAAAACCTAGCTCATCCAGATTCGTGGCTCCTCGGAGATTATCCTGGGTTATACAGATACATAAATGTAGTTGCCCATATCTACAAAATCCTGATTTCATGGGATCCTAATAATTGCCCTTATTTAATGTCTATTTCACGTAAACATATTTTAAATTTCCTACCATTTGCTCATTAATATACCACAACATTTCTAGAATTTAAGCAAGCTAAAAATACTTTTACAAATATCTTTAAGGATAAATGATTCCCTGAAGATGCTATGAGCGGAGGCTGTTCCTATATCAACCCTTGTCTTTGATTAACCACTTAAAAAAAAAAAGGAATAGATTAATTATTAAAATTAGTCCTGTAGTGCACCCGAGCACACTGAGCGAAACCTGATTCCCACTGAATCTCAGGGGGAGGGAGGGCTGAGGATGCTCAGCACCTCACAGAATTGGGCTTCCAGGGAGAAAGTCAGAGGTTTCCCTTGTGAAATAGTAAGGACTGAGTGCACTGTTTGCCCAATAGCAGTTTGGGGTGGTTTGTTAAATAAAAAAAAAAAAAAAATTCCGTTCTGGGCTTGGAATCAATGCAATTCCCCTTTAGCCTATTAGACTTGCCGAGAAGCCGCTCTCAGGACATGCAGCAGTTTCTCTGACTGCTCAGCCATGTAATAACACTGAAAACAAAGGCACAAGAACTTACCGTGTCACACTGTAACATCATTATTCACTTGATAAAACTGTGGCCATGCCACAACGTTTCACGCTTTGGGTTTGCCCAAAGCCGCGGGGTAGCTCTGCTCATTATACAGGCAAC
Organism: Aptenodytes forsteri; assembly: GCF_000699145.1. Classification (NCBI taxonomy): domain Eukaryota; kingdom Metazoa; phylum Chordata; class Aves; order Sphenisciformes; family Spheniscidae; genus Aptenodytes; species Aptenodytes forsteri. Next base: position 1,364,021 of record NW_008796165.1, read on the forward strand.
GTCTCCCCAAAGCCGGCGCGTGGCAGCAGCAGTCCCCAGGCTGGCCCTTTCCAGGCCCGTGCAAAGCCTGTCCTGAGCTTGGTGTCACAGTTGCCTGCACATCTTGCTCTGCTCCAGCTTGCTGCCTCTCCGGAGACACTGTGCCTTATGTTTGCCATTTCATTCTCATTCACCTTGCCTGTCACCTTAAGGCAGCCTTAATTATAATGTCATCGAAGGTTTATTCAACAAGATCTGAAGATTGTGCTTTAATTAAAAAAATGAAAACACGTGATTACAACCAAAGTAAGAATAAAACACAACATTTGGCTCTAAGTAGCAGCTGAAGCCTTTTTAGATGTTTCAGTGTCTCTCATCCAGAAGTCCCTCGGTTTGTCCCAGCTGGAAGATTTGGGGATCCAGGATTCCTCGTGCCTGTCTATATTTTGGGTGACTTTTACAGCCTACTACCTCCATGTCTGCTCATTTTTTGATACAAATTCAAATATCTTAAGTGGTTGTATCTTTGGCCAGGCATTTTGGGTGATTTGACTTCCCATCCCATTTGTTGAAATATGTATGGCTCTTTGGGAATATCAGTTATACCAGTTATATCAAGGCCATTTCCCCTTTAGTCCTACTCCAACTTCTCCATATTCCTACTCAGTCCAACCGCCCATCATGAACTTTTTACATTACTTTTCCCAGAAATAGCTGAGGCTACTGGTATGTTCATAGCAAAGAACACACAGATTATCAGGTTGAAGCAGAATATGTTAACTTTAGGATACCTGTTGGACTACCAGTTTTCTCTAAAGGCCACACTTGACATATTATTAACATTAGCTAGTTTTTTCTCCTGGATTTACCCATGAGTTCATGTTATTGTTTTCCCTCAAGTTCTGCTGCATTTCTGTGTCACAGGACAGTTACAACTACTTTGTTGTTACCTATTTTGTCCCCCAAAGGACAAAATGCAGTTCCAGAGGCCTCTAACTCAGGTTGAAAAGGAAAAAAAAAAAAAACAACAAACCACGCTACGTTGCCTAAAAGCTACTGTTTTGAGACACTGAACATTGTGTAAAAGCAGTCTATGCACTTTGCTATAGATATTTTTTATTAATGGAGTGCTTCAAAATGGGGCAAAAACTGACTTAAGACTTTAATAAATCTTGGAAATGACCGGGTATTTCAGAAGTTAAGCTCACCCTCATTACCCTGTAATACTACCTCCTGCCAGGCTACCTGAGACGTATTGTACAATAATTGTGTTCTGGCAGCTGACTCCAAGAAGCCGGCGTTAACCTCTCCCGTTCCCCAGATACGTACAGATTATTCCCATTAGAATGGATTGATGAATGAAAAGATCGTGGTTAATGGGTATTACTTTAATGCAGAGGGCCAAATCCTATTATCCTGTGCAACGGACAGTGTAAATAGTATTTGTGTAAAGGAGTCCCGCTGGGACAAAAAGAAATGGAGTCCGCTGCTGTGAGGCCCCACATTTGCCCGTTGCCTGCCCCATCCTTGCTCAGCAAAACCTCTCCAGTTCTGCAGCTGGTTTACGTGGCCGAAGAATAAGGGGGTTTGGCCCATAGAGCTTCTTACAGAGCCTATTAATGGCAAAAGGAAGGCTCTCATTGACGTTAGTGATCTTGGTGACGGGCCGGCGGAGAAGGTTGGTCGCGTTGTTTGTGCTTGCGATCTTGATAACAGTTTCTGAAGAAATAGCGGTGTGTATTCTCCATGCTCGTGGTACTTTGATCACAGTTCACTCTACCTTTTTCAGATTAATAAGTACATTAGGTGGGTTATGCAGATTACAGTGTGTGCACTAAGTTATTTGATATATCGTTCACCAACAAATATAAGATAAAAAGTAAGTCTGCATATAATTACCCACAACTGCTGACTGACTTATAATTAACTTTGAAAAATTGCTGGTTTAGGAGATATTATAGATTACAATTTTAAATATAAGGAGCCTCAGAATAGCTCTCACGATCAGCGCAAGTACAAGGTATTCAGTGAAGGATTAATTCCCTAAACTGCTAATCAGCTCTATCTCCTGTCTTATCAAATTGTAAATACATTATGCTGTATTAAAGTATGAGCATGCAGCTAATTAAAGCAGAGCCTGCATTTAATATCAGATACTCCCCCCTTGACACAACAAAAATGTTCTAAGGACAGACATAACAAGTGTTAACAAATGAAAGTGATTCTTTTTAAAGTGATGCTGTGCTCCTACAGCAGCCTTTTGTTTTCATTTCGGAGGATTTTTTTTTTAAAGAAAAAGAAGGAAGGAGGAAAAACCACACAATCTTTCTGGAGAAACAAGTTGGGGAATACATTAATTCTATTCATTCTACAGCTGGAATTCCACAGGAACCAACCAAGGGATTACAACCAAGGATCTACAAATAGTATCTGGATGACATCCAGCTAAAATTTGGTTCATTTACTAACATTTTTAATAGATTCTGATGTTAAATGCTGCAAAACAAAATAAGACTTATTTAAAAAGCGAGAAAGCAAGCCCATCCACATTGTTAAAGGAACGGTGTAAATTTAAATGAAAGATCAGTGAAGCCTAGCCGAGCAAACAGAGGTTCAGAACCATAATTGAGCATCATTTGCAAAACTGCTTCTCTTAGTTGCTTTTTTCTGTTTCAAATTCAAATAAAGCAATGCCATTATAAAGAAGGCAGGAAAAAAAAACATACTGAAATTATTCACCTATGAAACAAACATAAAATATGAGAGAATACGCAGCAAGGAGTCTTTCAACCAAAGTTAGGGTTTTTTTAATTCTTTGTGTAAACCTCAAAGTTTTTTTGTGCCACTTGAAAGTTTTCACACCCCAAAGCCCTCAGAACATATCATGTTATTAATGTTATTGAGCAACAAAAGACATACATTTTGTTAAGATCTACGCAATACAGTACAATAGAAAATCCATGGGGGGGGAGGGCTTTTTTCATTTTCTCCATTCCCCTCTTCTCTTCTCTTCTCTTCTCTTCTCTTCTCTTCTCTTCTCTTCTCTTCTCTTCTCTTCTCTTCTCTTCTCTTTTCTTCTTCTCTTCTTAAATATCTCTACTTAGAGGAAAAAAAATCTCAGCAGGAAATCAGAGATTTACCAATAAAATCAATAAACATTTGCAGACTGTTGGTAGTGATATTGTTGAGATAAGGTAGAGTTACAGCCCTGTTTGATCAATGTTTATTACAGGGCTCATATTTTTTTAATAGAAGTGGATCAGAAAAGCGTGGGGTTTTTTTCCCTCCCGGCACTGGATTCGGTAGGTTTCATATACACAGAAACTTTATCTGGCTTGTTTCATTTAAATGTGTAACAGTGATTGAAATTCAAAAGGATCCTGGTTTGAACTAAAAGTTCCTTTCTTCACTCCCCCCAGGTTAATTTGTTGGCTTTTGGAGTGATTATTTATAAAGTATTTCGACACACTGCAATGTTAAAGCCAGAAGTTAGTTGTTATGAAAATATAAGGTAAGTTTGCCATTTAATAGAAATTCTACCTTCTGTGAGTTTAAATACAGCCAGAGATGAAAGTGAGTATTCAGAAATAACAATTTAATCTTCTGGAAGATTTGTAGAAAGATTTTTTTTCTGTTATCCCCTCATATAGATTTGGAGACAGATTTTGCAATCTTTATTCCCATTGAGCAATACCTTGTACAGTAACACTGGGGTTGTGTGAGAGGTGTACGAGGAATACAGTGAGTGACCTGTATCAAGCAGAGGGTAAAGTCTGACGGCAAGGTTAAAGAAGTAATTGTCCTTTTTTCTTCAGTACTTTCCACAGCCTCTATGCAAGCCAAACTAGATTTCAAAACTTATGCCTGAATTGGGACCAAAATATTTGCCTTGAAGTAACAAGTAATACAGTGATAAGAGAATCAAGCCATTCATGTTATTTGTAAAAAGTCTACAGTAGGACATTGTGCTTCTGTGGCGTTGGGGGTGGGGGGGATTCTCTCCAGGATTTTTACTTTGCATGCTGCTATGATTTTTCCATCAACTCACTCTCTTTAAAACTGATTTATAGGGACCTTGAAAACCGTTTGTGCAGGAAAAGCTGAAGTGTACTACAGGGAACATTGAAAACAACTTACTGTTTGTGTTGCTTAGGAACACTCCTGCAGTTTCAATGCATTGCACTAGATTTATAGTTAGGATTTAGCAATTGTTTGATTGATTATTTTCTCTTATTCCTCACCCTTCGTAGCTTCATGTGGTGAGCTGGTTTTAATGAAGTTGAAAATTATTCATTTTCAGAGGAACAGTGCTAAAAATGTCTGTTGTTCGAAGGAAGTCCTGCAATGACTGGGCTGAGAATGAATAAGAAAGTAATCAGTGGCTTCATTTCCAAGACAACATGCTGTAATTGGCTCAAGCCTGTGAGCAGGGCTCTACAGCATGTTGGAAAAAAAAAAATCAGAGCAAATCAGTTCCTATAATTTTAAAGCATCAATATGCTGACCCAGGAACTATTTGAGAGTATTTGTGTTCTAAAAACAAAAATAATTTTTTTAAAAAGGAAAGAATGAAAGAAAGAAAGTCTAGTTTTACAACTGGCACCGTCTTCTGCAATGAACCTGAGAGGCAGCCTGGGAACCCTTTGATGTCATGCTTATGTACTGACCTAAGAGCATACTGTACATTTTTCTGGGTTATTTTTTGAGGAGGATAAGGGGGAGGAGGAAAAGTGGGGGAACGCTTCATAGCAGACATATGTTTTTCCTTGGGGAATTACACTAACAGTAGATTTAAATCAAATCATATGGTGCTGCAGTACACCAGAGAAAACATATCTGAAGATTAAAGAAGCCAGTGTTTTAAGGCCCTCCAGTTTACTCCTTTGCTCTTCTGCAGCGATTATGTGAGCCTGTTCGTGCCACAGTGCTGCAGCACACCCTAAAGAGCAGCCCATGCATTTGCACTTCTCAGGCCTTTGCTGCTGTGAAAAAATTGCCCAGGCAGCATTCACCATCCAAAGCGGTGACGGAAGGAAAATAGCACGCACCCGCATGTTGTTTGCAATGTTTCCTTCCTGTCTAGATCCTGTGCCCGAGGTGCTCTTGCTCTCCTCTTCCTCCTTGGGGCTACCTGGATCTTCGGGGTCCTCCACGTCGTACAGGGATCTGTGGTTACTGCATATCTTTTTACTATCTTCAACGCATTCCAGGGGATGTTCATCTTCATATTTCTTTGCGTGTTGTCTAGGAAGGTAAGTGTCCCATTCCTAGTGGGAAGCGACTCAGGTAGTCACATGTACCTACACAGGCAGGTGCCCAGCCCCGAAGTGGGGTCGCGGTGCAAACGTCTTATCGAAGCAAGGGAGGAAATCCTTGTGCCATTGATGGGGGAGAGGAGGGAAAAGGGGAAATTTTCCCATTGCTTTCAGTGGAGACAGAACCTCTGCCCCAATTCTTACCTGCTCACGTATTTTCTCCTAGTTTTAAAAACAATGTATGAAACATGGAAAAATGTTTTTTAAAATTGTAAAACTGGTTACAGTGCCATTAACCCAGTGAAATAATGCAACGGGTGCAATAAAACTCACTTCTGGTCTTCGCAGTTAGCGGCAGGATTAACGCTACCCACGCTATCCCGAGATGACACTTTCTTCAGCATCCTGTCCTAAAGTCAAAAGCAGCCCCACCTTAAAACATCTAGTAACAGGAGCAGTACAAAATGAGTTAAAAGACATATAGACCTATTAATAAATCTATTTCATATTTGAATTCAATATTTTTATTTCAGATTCAGGAAGAGTATTATAGGTTGTTCAAAAACGTTCCTTGCTGTTTCGGCTGCTTGAGATAAATGGAAGGAAAACATGCGTGAGCACCTCAGTGGAAGAAGGGAGCAACCTAGATGATGTTGTTATGGATACTACAGGAAAATGTGGTATTGTGAAAGTATGAAATGAGCCAGTGAGCAGGAATATCTCTTAACTGAATTACTGACTGGTTTTGTACATACGTGTGCATTCATGCAGAGCATTTATATTATGCTGTATACAAACAGTATACAAAACCAAATGGATTATTGCAAAACAAGTATTAATGAAGACCAGGGAAAGAAGCAAATTTCTAAAGAAGCTCAAGACTTTTCATGATTTAGGATTTGTTTCTAATATTAGAAATATCTGCAGTTCTTGAAAGCAAGATACCAAAAACCAACTGGCACAGCAGATTTTGTGAATTGCTTTGCTAGTGGAAACATGTTCACTGTCTTTTTGCAGTAATGAGCTTCTTACATTAAGTCGTATGCGGCCATCTGCAGGGAATGGGTTCCATTAAGGAGTCAATTGATAAAGATCTGCTTCAGTCCAGACTTTTGAAAACACTTCTTTTAATTTAAAGTAGATTAAAAAAGGAATTTGTTTAATATTATTCTCTTATCACTCTGAAATATATATTTGTATATTAATCAATTCTTTATTTTTATAACTTTTAAAGAAGTGTTTAGATCTAAAGAACTGAGGTCAGATCTGATACAAGAATGGTGGGACAGCCATTTTATAAGTGAAAGATTATTTTGTGAATACTTTGAAAAAGATCTGGTTCTTGTTTTATTTAATTGACAAAAAGACTGAGATCTGCTAAACTGGCACTATGATTTTGGAGGCTGTGGGAAGAAGATGCTTTCACAAGTTTGTCACTTGATAGAGATACTTGGAATCCAGACCTTGTAGGATCAAATTAAAAATAAAGTGGTAGAAATCACCCATGCAGAAGAATACAGATTTAAATTCAAGGTCACGTGCCTCCATACCATGTAAAATTGTGATTACAGCAGTCTTCTGTACTCATAGCATCTTTGAGTCAAGCAGTTGTCTTCCTCTGAGGCTCCTGGCTTTGAAACACTTACCCTGTGTTTAACCTTAGGAGCATACATAGACCTACTGAAATCAAAGGGAGTATTTGAGGTGCAAGTTTTGCTGGATCAGGGCATAAACACGATGCATCAGCAGTTCCACCTTTGCCATACTACTTATTTTAAAAGTATGCTTTACTTTCACCCTTTTAGCACCTAGCTTATGTGAAGTGCTGAGCAATCCTCGGTCCACGTTGCCTTCTCAGGAAGTGTCTAGGATCTCAGATGAAGCCCCATATTTTTACCAGTGAGGCACTGTAAATATGTAGTTGTTGATAAATCCCACTGTTGCGTTGTCTGTTAAAATAAGCACTACTCTGAATTTTATTTATATTAAAGGAAACCTTGTTTTGGTAATGGTCAAATTTGTCTGGTTTTTATCTTTTTTCCGTATAGACAAGGCTTTCATTGTATGCACTGCAGTGACATGCTTCATTAAGTATATTCCATGTCTCTTTCAAAATTTTGGAAAACACAAAAGGAATCTTTTTTTCTGAAAAAAAATTATTTCTGTTGGTCCTTTGAATGTAAAATATGTGAATAAACTGAAGCGCTTAGCTTTCACATTTCGACATGTTTGCTTTCATTTAAATAAATACAGTGGTAAAAGTTCTCATGGTTATATATTATTTGCCCTGAATTATTTGCTGTATTGCCTTTGCTGTTGTATATGTTCTTCAAGGCTTGCGAAGATGCAGATACATATTACTTAGAAGAGTATTTTTAGAAGGATATCTACTAATACATCATTTTTAATCTCCTGCAGAAATGTAACCTATAGTACGTCTGTCTGGACAAAGAAGCACCTCTAGTAACTATCTAATGACTTCAGCATGTTCAGTCAGATTGAAACAGTTCCTTGGAAAGAAAATATATCATAAAGTGTTTAGGTTACAATAGTCTTTTTAATGAAAGAACATCTTTTATAGGAAAACTGTGCTCTCCAGCCTCTGGGTCAGATCTTCATTGAAACTCTGTTTTCCTTACATGCAAGGATGAGTTTTCACCTTTTAATACAGCACATAAGGAGCAGAAAAATTTTGTTTAGTTTCATTGCCTTAGAGCCTGAAGGATATTGTAATTGTCCTCCCTAATGCATGCAAAAATACTGACGATAAATAAAAGGGTTGGTTTGTCACAGCCCTTAGTAACACGAGCCCCAACCCAGCAGAGAGAGAGGAGAGACAATGGACATAAACTAAAAAAAGAGAGGTTTCAGCAAGTTATGAAGAAAAAACCTTTTCACCGTGAGGATAGTCAAGCATTGGAAACGGTTGCCCAGAGAGGTTGTGCAGTTGTGTTAAAATCTTTGGAGGTTTTTAAGACTGGATAAAGCCCCCAGCAACCTGATCTCATACCTGACCCTGCTTTGAGCAGGAAGGTGGATGAGATGACCCTCTGAGGTCCCTTCCAGCCTGTATTGTTCTATGAGTCTATGATATGAAATATCAAATCAGAAAAATAACAGTTGGGCATTAGTTATGATTTTGTTAAGCAAACTTGCACTCAAGTGCCATGCATCAGCTGAAGAAACTGTTTTTCCAAACAGAAATTTGGGTGACATATTTGTCAGATCAACTGGTAACTAGTTGACCGGTTTGAAAAATAAAAACTTTGTTCGGCATCTTTTCAGATTACAGGCTTTTGAGAGGTATATGACATCTCCAGGTGGGGCCAGCAGGAAAAAAAAAAAATCAATATAAAATGTTAAGGTTTCACTCTGAAAGCAAGTGCTTGCTGAAGAGAGAAATTGTTTCCATTAAACCAAAGAAAAATTTGTGTTCAATGTTGCATTTCAAGGTGTGCTTCAGAATATAATAAATAAGGTCTGGATTAAGAAAGACTGGTTTATTCTGAAATAATTATTTCCTCAAAGAATTGGAAGTGTATTTCAAAGAAACCGCAACATTTCGGAGTTAATTATCATCACAGCCTTTGGGAGGTTCAGTCTGCCAGAGCTGTGCTGGTGAACAGATTGAGCTCTTTACCTACTGGAAAGAAGCAGGTAGGCATTGAAAACACCATAGATACTGTTCAAATTTATTTCAGACTTTCCTCCACTCTCCAGTTGTCACAGTCCTTCAGCTCAGAACATGGTGGTGCGCCGAAGCCAGGAATTTCAAACTCATGCATCGTATTGACCAGCCATATAAAGCAATGTTGCACATGGTGACGTTAGGCAGAATGAACAAATATTTGCAGGGCTGATTCCTCCGGCTGCTGTACCTCCAGCATCACTTTTCTCACCAATAATACCACTTCTTATATCTTTGTCATGATAGTTGCTTAAAGCCCAGTTCAGAATCAGTCTTGCCAGATGCCAGTTAGTCACAGGAGAAGTCCTACTTCCTTCTTTGAAACCTTTATAGATGAGATAAAAAAGCCAGAACTTAACCCATGAAGAAAGTTAAAACTTTCTTTCCTTTGGAAAAAGAGCTAGTGGGAGGAGGGCTCCTAGCTAACAACCTGCTCCAGCCTGTGTTACTCTTTTCACTTTGTTCTCATACATTCAGGACATGCACATTACTGTGCTGTGAGATTACAGAAGTGAAGACGCTACCTCACCGAAGTCATCCCCCAAAACTATTTTTATATAAAATTAAGCCTTTAAGATGGATGCAGACTTGAAAACAGCTGGTCATCCATGCACCAATACTCCATTTAACCACAACCAAAATGTCAAGTGCAAACGTGCTAAAGCATTTTCACAAGTTGCCTGGCTCCCTGCCAGCTTAGCTCTCACGGCCATTGCTGTGGGCAGCCTGTCCATATCAACTGCAGCCACGTGAAAGGCTGTACTGCCTTTTTCAGACTCTGCATCTCCATGACAACCCTCCCGGACAAACCCTATGGAGAACCAAGAGCCCTTGCAATATCCAGACTTCGCCAGGAGTCAGATACACGGCCACGCAGGATACCCGGAGGTCCTGGAACTGCCGCTTTGAAACAAGCTGCAAGATGTCACGAACGGAAAGTACTGTAATTCCGTCAACTTTACTGTTACACAGCAAAATTGACAGCAGCAACTCTACTGGGTAAAAAGAACAGAAAGTATGAAAAAACTCACACAACAAAAAGTAGCAGTAAAACTGACTGCTGAGGATGTACTAATTTTTTTCAAACTGGAACAAAAAAAAAGCTTAAAAAGCATACAGAAATTATCATGAAACATAAACATGACTTTTGACTGATTATATTTATGATACCAAGACCTTATTTTTTTTTTGCTGAGGCCTTATTTTTACATCTTCCCAATGTAGGGTTGCACTTTTCCCAGAACTCCTTTTCCAGAGCTATCCCTTTAAATTTGGCAGAAGCTTTACTTCTACAGATGTTGGTTTACAGCTCTTTGTTTTTTCTTGTCTTGCTGGTAAGTACTCAATTTTTATTGTATTTACTTTTTTGGATTCCCAAGGAAATAGCATATTTTCATCCGGTTTCATAACATAAGGGAGCTCTTCTGTTTTCTGAAGTATTGCCGAATATTCTAATTAAAACTAGCTCTAAGACTAGCCATCACTCTTCACTGCAGTGCAATAGGCACCTCCCTCCAACGTAAGCCTTTGTTATTTATTGTAACTATTTATATAAATGCTGCCATCAGCTCTGAATACACATAAAGCTAACACCATTTAAATTAATTCTGTAAGATTTTTGTGAGACACTGATGAATAATTTAGTCAAATCCAAGTTGATTATAACCAGTTCTTCTTTACAATAACCAAGTTTGAAATCTGTGGTTTTAAGAAGCAATCCAGTTTATCTTGTAAAATGTGATGGGAAATACTATGTCTCCAACACCCATAATCAGTTATATTTTAATCTGGGCAGGGATGTTTTCCTCCTGTGTTTGAACCACCATTATTGGGCCTAATGGATTGAGTTAAAGGCAGCAACCTTCAAAATCCCACTCCTCTCTCTCTTTCAATGTTTCTACACTAAACAGACTTCTGGCACCACCTTGGCTTCTGATGGGTTTCAGAAATAATTGTTGATGATACAGTAAATTTGTTTTCTATCCCTTGTGTTTAAATCCCAGTCTTATGCTCATGCATTTGCTCAGTTTTATGCACGACTAAGTCTTTGGCGTTAATGAGACTGCTCATGTGCATAAAGTTAAGCATATGTGCAAGTGTTGCATGATCGGGGTCTTAGGATGCCAATTTGCAGTAATAATAGATTTGCATAAACTCATGATCCCAAGCTCTGGGTTTCCTGTACATTATCAATAGTGAAATTCGTTTAGCTGTTTTTCATTTACTGATGTTATGAGCCTTTTTCTTTTTTTTTTAAGGTGAACTTAAAGTTGCTTTTCTTGCCATTCCTGAGCCATTGTTGATTTCACCCCTGTCTTCCTTAACGTATGTGAGGTTTTTCCCTCCTGTTGACACAGTTATAAATGCCCACCTTAACCATGTTAGTATCAGCTCATTTATGTTAGTGATGAAAGATCAGGTCACACTTCTTAAGCTGAAAATATGTTCCTTGCTGTATAAGAGAGCTGCAGAAATACCATGTGCAAATACCCAGCTAGGACTCATCAAACTCCTGTGCACAAGTCATGGCTTCTGTCATCAAGGGGTTAGGCCCTAAATGAAATTAGTAGCAGCTGTAACCCATTTAGTATAGATGCTAGCTAAGGGAGAGGCAGCTTGTGCACCTCTTCGGCAGGTGGGTCGCATGGAAGCAGATAAAAGCAAAGTATATCCTCACTGAAATTATAGTGCACGTCCTAGTGACGGATAACCTTCCTTCTTACGCTCAGCTCTGGTTTGTCGTTGTTATGATCGGCACTTAATGCCTATAATATAACTTCTAAAGATTTTCGGTTTGACTCCTTGTTCTCAGAAGCAGTGGTGCATACACTCCCTCTCTAAATGGATGGGGCAGAGCCATGTATCCACCCTCCTCTGGTAGGTACTAATGAGGACGTACCTATCCAGAGACCCTCCCCTCCACAGTGTACCCAGCACCCGCAGACTACCTGCAGTTGCCTTCCAGCCCCCAGTCTAACCACACAACTGAGGAGGTTGGAGACCAACTTGACTTTGCAGCGAGTGAGGGATCTCAATGCTGCAACAGGGAGGCAGAAAGAGAGAGAACTGGGTTACAAGGGTAAAAACGGTGATGCTTGGTGAGTAACAGAACAAAGGCATCAGTGTCTCCTAACCCAAATATGTAAAGTTTTCAAAGAGGGGGGAAAAAGTGAAATAATGATTTCTGGGACAAAATGGATAGTTTAGAGCTATCATCTAGAGAACCACACGCTTTCCTGTCTGAATAAGTGAACTTGACAAAAGAAGAGGGGAATAGTGATGGGGAAGAGGACATGGTGTCATTTAAAGGAGGGGGAAAAAAACACAACCAGATTTGTGGATTATTGGGGAAAATGAGAGAAGCATCAAATGGGAACAGTTTGCAAGAATGTCTCCCCTGAAGCTAAACAAAACTGAAAAAAAAATCAACTGAATCTTAAAGCAACTCCCAATGATATCCTATATGCTACCTTTTTAATGAATGATTTGTATGCAACATTTCTAGGCTAAAAATATTACAGGCTAGTGAATCAGGCAGCATAATCCTGCAGAAACAGCGGGAAAAAGTTTACAATAAGAGAGGAAAAGGAAAAGAGCCTGTGGTTCTTCTCAGCTTCCATGAAATCATGTAAGCCTATGAGACCTGCTTATACTGTCACATGGCTTGAATGGTCTTGGTTGTTTGGGTTTTTTCTCCTTTAAAAATATTGCTTTCTTCAGAAGGAAACTGTGTGCATGGAATACGTATGCTGTAAGCCACAAATGAGTAGCATCCTTCTGGATCTGACAACCCCAGGGTGCATCCATCTCAGAGATACTCTTCTCTGCAGATGTTGTATGTCCGTGATGAAACGGATGAACAGAAATATACTCTGTACTTATACATAGTGTACAACAGTTACATAAAACCAGTTTTTAAAGTAAGCTGTCCTTCCAAGTGGTCAATGCTATCTTAACTACTTGAATGACCAAGAAGTTAGACTCTCTCAACTATGTACCATCCACTTCAAGCCCATTCAGAAATTATTACATGTTGCATGGCTATTTTAGGCCTCCTCCTCCTCCAGATCGAAGTTCAAGCAATACTAATGGAAGATGTTACAAGTGACAGTTGTACCGTGTCTCTTCTGCGTACAAGAGTTGCTGGTGAAGGGCTTTATGTAATGACAATGAAGCAACAGTGTCTTCTCCAAGCCTTGTACAGTGCCAATGCAGGCTGACCTCGGAGGCTTTACCTGTCAGGTTCTGCAGATGAGTGTTACAGGCTGGTTGCCAAAGCAAACATCCTCTCCGAGACGCGGCCACATTTTGGATCTCTCCTTTCTATAGCAGGAAGAATGGAAGGGAATTTGTAACAAAAGCATGCTCTGGACGTGGTTCTCAAGTGTGCTGCGTGGAGGTAATGAAAAATCTGTCTACTTTCGTGACAAAAGCAGTGGTTGAGATGGGTTCTGGTTCAGGTTACTTTAGGTGCCTGTTGAACTAAATTTACTGAAATATCAGGGCTGATACCAATACAGAATTAGCGCCTGGCTCTGGCTGTACGAGGAAGTGAGCATCTGAGGCAGGAGGCCGGCGCTGTGCTGTTGGGGATGGTGGGAGGCATGCAAGATGGCCCAGGAGAAAGTGCTTCCAGGCCTGTTACTGCTGTGCCCACCGCAGTGAGCCACCAAGCTGCGAGACTCTGGGGGCTGCTGCTGTAGGGGAGCAGCAAAAAGCCAAGCGGGAGACTCCCAGGGAAGGCTGCACTGGAAGTCTGAGATAAAGTGGAGGGGGGAAAAGGAAAGTGATGTTGTTGGTAATAAAGTCCCTTGTTCAGCATTATGTGAGAGCATGTCTTCTGTGATCTGTACCACTGGTGCATTTAAGAGTGCTTCTGTGGGTTCCTGGGATTTCGCAATGCTTTACTTTAGTGAACCTAAATTTCAAATTATAACTCCCACATCTGTCACTAATGAGGGCAGCACAACTTTAGAGATTTCTGAAAGCCATCTGGAGCCACAGAGAGCAAAATCTCTGGAGGCCAGCCCAGGAGGAAGGTATTAACCCTCTTAGTGTTGATGGAAAAGCAGGAAAGCCCGTTAATATTACTAAATAAATGAGTCTGTGTGTATCTCAAAGCCTTACTGCAATTATTGTCAGTACAGCATGCTTGCTTTACCCGTACAGAGCCCTTGAAAGCGTAATCATAAGGGGAGCGCACAAAGAGGCTTCATTGTCTCTTTGCACATGTTGCAGACTGGAGCAACCTGAGGGTGCCAGGTACAGGTCCACGAGGGGTGGAAATGGCAGCGGGGAGAGTCTCATTGTGTCCTCCCTTTTGAAAGGCAGGAACTGCCCTTTCTTAAACAGCTCTGCTCCCCTACCAGGGGCTGCTCTCGGAGGCTGCATCTGGTTGTTGTAGCTTCCAAGCTCTGGCTTGGCTCTTGCAGATGATATTCCTGTGACAGACAAGCCTGCTCCTCCGACACTTATTTGTTTAAACGGGTTCAAAAGTTCTCGGCTTCCTGACAACTTTTTTTCCCCTTTTGTTTTATACCAATCAGTTAATTTGCTAACATCACCCTCCGTATCTTCTGATCTTAGGCAAGCTGGCTGGGTTTACTGGTGCCTTTATCGCCACATTACAGCCAGCAGTGAGGAATGCAGGTCAGAAAGGAAATAAGGAGGGACGGCTCTTTTGAAATGGGGAGGAACAAGGTCAGAGCCATGGGGCAGACGGGAGAGGATGGAAGTGCAGAAAAGGGATGTACTTTAAAAACAAACTCATGCTGCACTAATCCAACTGCTATTCAGCTTTATCCCGCTTTGCTTATACATCGCTAGAAATCTCTTTTTGTCTTCCTTTGTCTCTTTTTCTCTTTCTTATTCTGCCTGTTATAGTCTTCAGGACGCAACCCTATTTTTCTTATATCTTTTATAAAGTGCTCTGCATATTTCATGTGACATACTTTTATTAACTTCTGATCGAGGAGTTTGTTTCAAATAGAAACATTAGAACTGATCAGAAATGGGAACATTTTTCACAAAAGGTGATAGTTGTTGTTTTGAGACCGCTTTACTTTGTATGCAGAATTTCTGTCCTAATCAACTACAGAGCTTTTTTAGCTCTCTTCCAGTAGACGTACAGTTACTCCAGATTTACAGGAGTGTGAATGAAAACAGACCGCAACTTTTGTCTTCATCACAAGAAGGACAGAGATTTAGAAGAAAAAGATTCATTGAGCAGTTTTATTAGAATAAAATGATGCTGTTTGGCTTTGGTAGCTTTGTGCTTGTTTATATCAGTGGAATGATCAGAAACCCTCATATTTGTTTTTTCCACTGGTCTGTATGTCCTAGGTGAACGGGATGGTCCTGTTTTATCTCTCACAATGTTCTTCCAGATCATGCTTGAGCACAGAGGCACGACCATGAGGAAACCTGCCTTTACTTCTGCCAGCTGTATACCAGTCAATAAAGAGAAATCCATTTTCTTTCTACCTAGCACTAAAGTGGAAGAAGAAAGGGTCTCTCTTCTCTCTTTTTTTTTGTGTGTGTGTGTGTGCGCACAGCAAAGCAAACAAAAGTTTAAAGTAAACTTTTTCAAATAACTCTTTTTCCTGGCAGAACTTTCTCTGCCTTCTGCTGGCTGAAGGGCATTGTAATTCATGCAATAAAAGGGGAAAAGATCTGCTGGTAGAGACTGTTTACTTTAAACTTCTGTTTGTTTTGCCTCCACTCTAGGAAAGAATGCAATATTTCTGTGAAGCTCTGTTAATTTTTTTTCTTTCTCCCTTTGACTGACTTGAGCACTGGTGAAAGCACTCGATCAACAAACAGGAAACCCAAGGACTTTGAATCCCTGTAGGACAGAGATAGCATGAACTGTTGCACTGCAAGCTTCTTTTAACTGATCCTCTTTGTGAGTGAATGGCTGTTACCTGGTAATAACCCATGTACTTGGGCCAAAATTTTCAAACCGGTCTCCTAAGCTCAAACACTGGCACTGAAATCAATGGTGGAGTTACTAAACCACTTCAGACACTAATTTTAAAATAGAATATGGTATATAAGTGCCAAACTGGGTTTAATCAGTTGGTCACCGCCACTTTGAAAAGCTGTGTTTCAGATCCAGTTTCCAGACCAATAGACCAGACGTGCTGATCTGGGAGCTGGTCTCCACGTTGGGACGGAGGTCCCTGGGTGGTGAAAGCCCCGTGGTTGTTGCAGGCCAGTAGCATCTGTTTGTGGTGCCTCATCACTTTGTGGGCAGCAGCTCATGAATTGCCCACCTTAAAGCAGCTGGAAACTGAGTTTCCAATACAGACCCTCCCTTGTCACCTGCTCTGGACCCTCTGTGTGTCTGAGTGTGTATGTGCTTTCCTCCTTACTGAAGGAGGCTGAAGATGAGAATATGCAAAGGATCATGTGGATAAAATGCTTGGTCCAGAGTAATGTTTTTCAGGGTGGTGTGGTATCTGACATTTTGTACTATTTTCTCATATTTAAGTACAAGGTTGAAAAAGGAGGAGCATGGGGTTAGTCTGTCCTCTCAACACAGAGGTGATTGCTAGGAAAGCAACTGCCGTCGTATGTGCTGGATCCAGCGTTTCTGGGAGATGTAACCTACATCCCGTTGCTTAATAACAGAGCAAGGGTTGTTTTTTCCCCTCTTAATTCATAGCCAACAGCAATGGCAACACTGATCCACTTATACTTAAGTGCCCAGTACCTGGGAGCAGTGGATCTGGGTAGGGTATGCTCCAGCTCCTGTAAGGGTCCAGATCTACATCTCTTACTTGTTGGGAGCATTTGCCAGACACCTGCCCATGAACTGGGACTTGGCAGAGTAGGGGCATGTTTTTCTGGCAAATCTCGGCTACTGAAAGCAAAAAAATCATGGGGCCAAGAGGGGCCTGAATGTCTCTCCCTTTGGAAGTGCACTGAGCCAGGAGGTGGAATCCTGTACTCTGACAGCTCCTTCCAAGATTTGTTTCCCTTTTCTTCCCCCCCCACCCTCCGCCACCATTTGTATTGTCCAGCTGCTAGGTATGAACAGGAAAAGAGCAGAAAGAGTGAGAGAACAGAAATAGCCCTGAGACTAGAGGCCAGAAATCAGGACTCCTCCCTGCCACTGTCTCAACTGCGTGACTTTTTACTGCGAGAGTCAAGTGCTCCGGCTAACTTATCCACAAAGATGTGTCAAGGAAGGGACAAGCATCTGCTCTCTTCTGCCTTTCCCTCGCTCATTATGTTAGGAGAATGAAGTTGACGCTATGGTGTTTTTAAGGCACTCTGCCCTGTCATAGGTGTTCACTGGCCTCCCCCTTTGAACAATGCTTTGCAGAGGACTCGGGTACCACTCGGGCACTGTATCGCCGCAGATGGCGCAGAGGACTCGGGTACCACTCGGGCACCACTCGGGCACTGTATCGCCGCAGATGGGGATCTACCTGCTCCGCTCTGCGCAAAGGTACAGGCAGAGCTGGAGGCTCCTGCACAGCTTGGGGTCAGGCAGGGAGATATCTAGGGTTGCAAGATAGATGCTGAGAGCAGATTTGGTGGTCCTGATTTTGGTGGTTGGCCTTTAAAGAGCTCCTTGATGTGCCTTGAGCTTCTGTAAGATCTGACCCTAAATATTGATCTAGAAAGTGTAAGATTTATTTTGGCAATATGAGCTCCATTCCCAGCATGTTCAGGAACATAGATCTTCAGAGCCAGAAGGGATTAAAAACTTCACCTCTTGTGTAACGAAAAACTAAGAACCTTATCCGAAAATGTCTGCCTCGAGCTCGTAGCTTGTGATGAGATATTGCAAGACTCTTAAAATTCCAGGATCTCGAGAATTCTTGCCTATTCAGCCCCTTTCCCTTTCTCAAGTCTGCCGCAGTTCTTGAATAAAAAGCTACTGAAAATATGTATGTAAATGTGGGGTATTTTACAACATGCTTGTGAGGCAGGCAAATGGGTTAGGCCTTTGAGGAAGCATGAATAGGTTAGGATTATAATTCATTGTAATGTCATGGCAAGCTGCAATTTCAAAGGCATAAGTCCTCCATTTTGTAGCCAATAAAAAATTTAAAGGGACAAAAACCCAAATTGCTTTATAATCAATAAAATGTACAACTTCTTTATCTTATTAGAAGAGGCTGTCGGTTGCAGTCAACCATTGTCAACAGGCCGTTTGATCTATCAGTGAAACAAATCATTACTAGGAATACAGCACTGCTGCTGTGGCTTTTGCGGTGTTTTTAATGAGGACTGGCAATACTTCTATTCCATTACAAGATTCAAAAGTTAATTTGTTGGAGTCACACCCAGGCTTAAAGTGGGAGAGTGGGGTTTAAAAATAATTAACTGTGCTATTCCAAATAACTCAATAGATTAAGGAATCATTCAGAATAAAGCAACTCCCTGTCTCTATGAATGGTATTTAAATCAAGGGTGGCGTTACATGCAGGTCTGCTTCAGCCTAACCTTGGGACTGCACAGGATTAAAGGGCACACATGGCTGCTCTCGAGTGGGCTAATCAAGGGGAACGAAGAGCCTGGGCACTGATATGAAAAGAGACAGGAAGGAGGAGAAAATATGACAGAGTGGGAGGGGGTGAGGGGCTGTTTGGCAGGTGTTTCCCACCATGGTTGTGGCAGTCCCTGTACACAGTTGCCCTGAGGCTTATGCTGTCACCCAGCACCATTGCATCCCTGCGGCATGTAAGCTGGACACCCCTGGAAAGGGGACCCCTCCCTGCCATGCACGCGCTGCTGGCTCAGGCCCTCCACACCTGTCCTCTATGCTTTCATGTCCCTTTAGGTGTTGGGCCATATAATAAGGTGATGAAGGTGACATAGAGCAGGCTGAAGCCATGGCCGTGGCTTCTTTAGATATGTTTCCCCATTAGGAGCTCCCCAACTCCCATGGCATCTCTCCTGCAGTCCTACAACTACTCACTCATGGCTGCTGACACGAGGGTCAGGACAGGGTTTCCTTCCTCCCAGCCCCGAGGGAACATGCACAGCCTTGAGAGGAGGGATACCCTGGGATTAAATCTGATCTGAAGTCGAGATGATAACCATGGGACAAAAGCTCCTGTGAAAGGCATCTTCCTAATTCAAAGGTGATGCTAATGGAAGGCATACCATTAGGTCACATAATTCCTGAAATAAACTGCAGAGTAGCCCAGTAAGTCAAGAACTGATTTGCAGCTCCTCCTCCACCTCAGACTGTGCCTTAGGCACTTAGCTCATAAGAAAAAAAATCTCATCCACCTGGCAAAATACAGGGGGCCAGGAACAGCAGCATCTCTGCCGAGTCTCACCTATCGTTTGTGCTTTGGGGTGGGAGTGTGCTTGGCAGAACAGGTAACTCTGCCCCTGGGAAAGGATTGTCCCGGGAAGTGGCTGTGGACAGTTAGCCTTGCCCTGGCCACGTCTCCCCGAGGAGGTGGATTTGGAAGTCCCCTCCGTGGCCTTTGGAGCCACTTCAGAAGCTGCCTGAAGGTGGATGGGACTCAGAATTGTCAACAATCTGAGTAGCCTCTCGCAGTCCTGCTGTGAACTGATTATCACATCTAACAAAATAATTTGCTGGAACAAATAACACTGCAGGCTCTGTTGTTTCAGGTGAAACTTAGTCCTAGTAAGTATAAATATTTAATAACAGCCACAGCATTATGAGTTTCCCAACAGTCAGGCTTAATTCAAATGCATATTTCAGACCCTTACAGGGACACTCTCATCTTTGTACACTGGGATTTGGGGATTTACACACATAATTCCCATTAGCACTAATAGGAGTTACAGTATGCACATATATTCCCCTCTTGATGCGGAGATTTCCCCCGAGGATAATAACTACGTTTTAAATTCTGCTTCCATGATGGTTTGCTGTGATAGTACATATGCTCAGACATAAGCCCCGGCTCCTTCCCTTAGTCCTAGTAAGTATAAATTTATAATAACAGCCACAGCATTATGAGTTTCCCAACAGTCAGGCTTAATTCAAATGCATATTTCAGACCCTTACAGGGACACTCTCATCTTTGTACACTGGGATTTGGGGATTTACACACATAATTCCCATTAGCACTAATAGGAGTTACAGTATGCACATATATTCCCCTCTTGATGCGGAGAGGAGATTTCCGGATAATAACTACGTTTTAAATTCTGCTTCCGTGATGGTTTGCTGTGATAGTACATATGCTATGCT
>NW_008796165.1:1384301-1464165 GCF_000699145.1 Aptenodytes forsteri
AAATGGCGTTGGTGTGGCATGGGGGGACATGACACTTCGCGGGAGAGGGAGGAAGAAATAAATATTTCCCTCTAAGTCCGCGCAGAATTCATGTGTCTGAGAAACAATGAGAGTAAGGTGTCTTAGGGTGGTTAGCTGAAAAAGGGAAAGAAAATGAGAACTGACTTCATTCTGTTTCCCATCATTTTTTTCAGAGCCATTAAGAGCACTGCTGAAAAACTTCTATAAGGCACTTCACTTGAACAGGATTTAACCTGATGTTTAAATGAGCTACCCAGTCAAGGCCTGGAGGGTACTAGAATATTCTCTCTGGAAGTGTACTCATTATACTCTGTTGCATTTGCAATGTTTTGCAAACGCCTGCTTGTCTAACAAGATCTACTCACATAAAATGCATTTGTAGCATAACTGTAGTGGGGAAAAAAGGTCATAAATATTGTACCATGCCTGACCAAAACCTATTCGTTGTGTCCTGTTCCCTTTTTAGTGAGAGTGTAGTTGACCCTGTTGAAATTAATGGGTTGATGCTTTTACAAAGCATGTGTGACAGATAAATCAGATTATGTAGCGGTTGACAGGGCAGTTGCTTTTGAGAGAGATTTTTGGGGTTGGTTTTTCGATGCTGATAGCTTCGATGATATTCGATGCACTGGTAGCTGCGGTGCCCCTCTGACAGACCCACTATGTCGTTAGAGTAGGAGTAGGCTGCTCCCCGGCTTGCACAGCGTAGAAGAGCTGAAGGCAGAGTCTCAGTGATCCAGACAGCTCTATGTTGCATCTAAAGCAGAGATGCTGACATACCCCTCGTATTTCTCCGATTGTTGAACTGGTCTTAGCCACAATTCTTCTGCGAACTCAGAACTGTAATTCTGGCGTATGTATGAATTACTCATAAGAATTTGCCATTGCGCTGTATGTAAAAGGCAGGACCCAAATTTATCTAGCAACAGAATGTGGAATGCCCAAATCTTTTTTAATAGTTTTCTTTTAGCTTAAATTGGACAATAAAGCCACAACCATTAAGCCACAACCATTTTGTCAGTTTTTTCCAGCTCTTTCACAGATCTAGCCTCATAGAACTACATGGAACTACATGGAAACAGTATGTCCCCATGTGCGCACACACACCCCCCCCAGAGTTTCATCCTTTTTCATACATTAAGCTTCACTGCTTCATGCAAGCTAAGAATTTGGCCTTCTGTGTATTTCTGTATCTGCAAACAGAAAATCTTTGTTAATAAATCTCTTCTGTATGCTGTGAAATGCTGGAGAATCTTGCAGCTCACTGCAATTATGTGTATTTTAGATCAGAGAAGCGATGGCTTATACTTGGAGGCTCTGCAGAGAGTGTTGCATGTTATTCTAGCGACACAGCTTTGGCTACAGGCTCTGATCCAAAGCCAGTTGCAATCAAATAGTCAAAGGTCATGTCTACGCAGCATAAAGAAATTGTAATTGTAGCTTGTCCTAGAATTACCCTTGGTAGTTTAAGGCAGCTAGCATGAGAAGTAATAACACAAGCAAATGTATAGTTGAGGGCTACCAGAATACAAAGGTCTCCAATGTGGGCTGGTGATGCCTCCTGGAACATGGGTTCCACGCAGAAACGGACCAAGTCTGTGTCACGTTTGTGCCCAGCACTGGGCCATCAGTGTGCCCTGACACTGCCGTTCCCCACGTGGCAGCCCTGGTTGGAGGGGCGGCAGGACCTCCAGCCACCACGCTGCTCCCGGGACTCTGTGGCCAGGAACTGCCTCTTCCCTGTCACAGTTCCCGCTGCAATCCCCCCATGAATCGCACGAGGCCATGAGTACCAGAACAAGTGTCCCAACTGCCCCTTGTCCCCAGATCAGGATAAGGCTGTCCACATACCAGCTAAAAAACTTTCCAGCCAGCTGCTGGAAAGCCATGATTGCAGCATGGTGCCAGCTGCCATTAGAGGGGAGAAGAGTCTAATTTTCATAGCCTGAGGGAGGGCAAAAGCTTGAGAACATGAATGAATTTTTCAGAAAAAGACAGGAGGTACTTAAAAAGAATAAAAAAATGTATTATTCATATAAAGATATACATGTAATATATTTAGATGTCTCTAAATATTTTGCAGTATTTGCATGATTTTTTTTAAGCTACCCTCCATATTTTAGGGCTCTGGATTATTATTTCAGAGTATGTACCTTGTTTTAACAGCACGGGAGCTCTTCTTGCAATAGTGAGAAGCAGAAAGAAAAAGTTGGTGAACTGGACTTCTCCCATTCCAGTGTCCAAACTTTTCGTCTTAGAGGAAAGTTACTTATTAAACTCTAAGAGGTTACTGTTCAGAGTGTATTTTATTGTAATTTTTGTATACAATGGCAATGGCTTTTTATATCATTATGCAAAAGCAAGGGGATCTTATACTATTTTAAAAAATACAGAAAATATCATATATTTCTGCAACACCTGCCTTAGAAATGAAGTGGTTTGCTATGAACAAAGTCACTGATTATTTTAGCTCAATATCTGTGAATGCTGTTGGGTCACCCTGAAATTTGGGGGGGGGGGGGGAGGAGAAAAAAAAAAAGAAGGGAGAAAGAAAGGGGAAAGAAGCTTTACATTGCTGATCTTTCTTGAAGGCAGACTTTCAGCAGATCACTTTGACCTGTCTCATGTCTACCAGTCAAAATGATTATTTGTTCTTTCACAGTGCCTAGAACAATTGCAGGGTAAGGGTTTGTTTACTCTTTTGCATCATATTGAAATCATTTACTTTTATAATTGTGGACAGCTGGAAAAGGAGTTAGGGAATAAGATAGGAGCAAAAATTAAGAGAACGGGAGAGAAGATGAAGGATTTTAAGACAGGGCACCAACCAGTTTTAATGCTTGAGATCACATAACAATCTCTTATTGAACACCAAAAACTACCATATAACTTCTGTAGCTGGAAAGTAAATTACTGTTTTAATCAAATGTCTTTCTCTCAGTAGAACAGTAATAAACATGAGCAGATATGTTTACCTTTTACTCACACTTTTATCAGAATGGAAAACTTGGAGGAGGGGAAGGGTTACTGTCATCTGTCCCTGATGTAAGATGTATATCTATTTAGTAAACATCTGAATAGCTCATTTAAAATGCTCTGGTCTCTGCTTTTAGCCATTTTGTGTGTTCAGTCCCATGTAAACCCTTGCAAAGCAAAACATAATACCCTGCCTGAGGTATTAAAAAGAGCTCTTTTGCAAAATCTTCTCTCCATTTCCCAGAGTTGTTTTTTTTTAAAACCACTGGGTTTTTTCTTCTGAGTATACTACTATTGTTTTTATCTTGTTGCATTGTTTTTTAGCAGAAGGTTTTAAGAATAACCTAATGTTTAGGAATAATAACCCTACTGCCTCACGTAGGCACTGCTATTCTTACTCGCAAAACCACACGTCCTGTCTGTGAGGGTAACTAAAAGACAATACCTAAGGCTTCAGAAAATAACAAGCATATGTGATATTTTCTCGGTGTTGCCACTAGGGGCATTGGGTCTTTTTTGATCCAAGTGTGATAGCTCTGTATTAGCCTTAATGGCTATTTATTTCAGAAGCTTTCCAATTAGTCATGTAAATTTTTCAATAGCCGGGACACTTTGTGAAAAGGAGCCCAGAGCTTAACGACACACTCAGTAAAGAGGAATCTCCTTTTGTTTTGAAACTGCTACTTACACTTTCATTTCATTTGCCCCAGTTTTCGTATTAGAATACAAAGTAAGCAATTGTTTCCATTTGCTCCCTGATCTTTCCAAAATTAAAAAGTAATCGGACTGGTTTATGGTTTTACTTTTTATAGGAAAAAAAAATCCCCCATAATACACTTAAAAGTATTTTGCCCAGAGAACTTTTTTCTCAAGTTCCTGTGCAAATATAGGTATAACCGGGATATACACTTATATTTGAACACCTGTCTATAATGCTCCTTTAATTTAATCAGAATTACATGCTCACTAGGGTCCAGCATCAGAGAGTACAATACTAACTCATGCCAAATGAATCTTTCAAGATTTTTTCTAAGTGTTCATTCATATTTGGGTTGATTTTCCTTTTCCTCTACCCAGAAGGGAGGACTTTGCAGTTCATGCGCATGCAATGCTGCTTGTCAGTAGTCCCCTCCTTCTAGCTGCTGACACGTTCCAATTTCTGGTCAGGCTCTTCAAAACGAATCACAAAAGTCTGCACAAATATTTCATTTATTTTATTCACAGAGCAGGTAGATGAGAACACTAAAACTATGTGCCCTTATTGATTGGGCTTTAGTGAAATCAGAGTAAAAATTCCTGTACCAGATGATTTTCAGACAGCCGCTACCACAGAACATTTCACTGATGGATGTCACCAAACAGGAGGTCACACCACAGCATATGCACTCGATTGTGCTGTGGAGTGACTTCATCTGTATGCAGCAAGGACTGTGAAGCATGGGGCTGCCTCTGGAGGGAACAGTCAATCCTGCAAACATTTATGACACTGCAGACTAGTCTGGGGAAGTTTACCTTGCCCTTGTCCATGTAAAATGTTTTGTCAATCAAGGTCAGAGCTTTCCTGGAGTCTCAGCACTACCAGTTCGTGGAGCAAAGGGGTGGAGGGACATCCGAGAGAGTCTTTATAGTGTGTCTTGTGGAATATTTTGCAGAAAAGCCGCTGAACCAGGACTTGGGATTTCTGACCTCAGTTTCCAGGGATTGCTTTGGACAAACAAGAAACCTTTAGCCTTTCTGTGTATTGCCACAGCTTAAGAACAGGATGCAGATCTTCTCTCTCCATTATGTGGAGTGAGGTCATCTCTTTAATGCTGTCTGGTGTACACAGGACCCTGATCTCAGCTGGGGTCTATAGACATTATTTTGTAACATGTTGAATAATTAACGTGTAATCAAAATCTTATTGAATGCTTGTCTGAATAAATTACATGAGGATAGGAAAGGAGACCTAGATTAATGTCTGTACTGCAGCTTTGGTCGAGGTGAAATCTGGGCCTGGGTTTTCCACATCCCAGACCTTGTTCCTGCTCCATTTTGTGAAAGGCACCATCATTACTTGTTCTTCTCTTTCTTTAATTTTAGCGGTGCTGCTTAAGTCCCTGTGAATCAAATCCTTTGTTTTCAAGTTCTTCTTATTTTTTTTTTTTAAAGCCTCAGAAAATACCTAAATCAAAGTTAAAAGAAATTCAGATAAAATTAAAGATTTTTATTTAACCTCAAGAAATTTTTGTTTCAATTGTGGATAATTCTGGGAAAAAAAAAAAAGATTAGGTTCAGGTGGACATTGCGGATTTTTAAGAAATGTCAGTGGTGAATTAGAAAAATTAATTATTTCCACAGGTCTTTTCTTAGCTCTTTATTCATAGAACCTGCATGTCTGTCATTCCTTTCTCTGCCTCTTTCATTTTTTTCTTTTCTTGTACCTGTTCCTCTTCTCCCAAGATCATTTGTGAGAAAAGTCATCTCAGGTTTGTGTTTTCAGATTTATTGCTTGTTATCTTACAATCTGCAAACAAGTAAAAATCTTTTGTATCATCTCCTCTATGCCAAGGAGGTCAAATGCTTCAGAACTGAAGCCACAGCAGCTTCTCTTAAATATAGTTTTAATGACAAGGGTGGGCTACTTATTTGTGTCTTCATTTGTTGTTTTCCTGAGAAAATAAAGTAACAGTTTTTGTTAAGTTTTATTGGGTTTTGATCACAAAAAAAATGTTTTTACTAATGAAAGACATTCAGATTTTTATCTTTATTTTTTTGTAAACCAGCAGTATTTTTTTTTGCTGTACAGAGTGATATAACCAGCCATACCAAGTGCCATGATGAAACTGAGCTAGAAATAAGTGTCTGTTGAAAAGTTAGCAGCATATATAGGAAATACAGAAAAATAATGAAAATTATTATGAAAAATCACAAATAGACAGCTTGTGTGTGTATATATTTGTATATATAATGTAAATGTGCTCAGGTGTCCATAAAGTCGAAGGGGTTACTCCTGGGTGAAGCCTGCTCTAGCACAGGCTGGGGTGTGAAGACCAGCAACATCCCAGTGCAGGAGCTGTACGTGGGTGCGTGGGTATGGGTTGCAGCATACAGAGACAATAAATTTGGCTGGAGAGGAGCCACAACAGCAAAAGGCGCATGCATACACATGCTTATGTGGAGACTCTGAGCCAAAAAAAGCTGGTAAAGGAGGAAAATATGCTTAAGGACAGGTGACTTTCAAGAGAGGAGTCAGCAGCGGTGAGGAGAGGGACATGCCAGAGATAAGTTTTACCAGTGACTCAAAGCCAGCCATTACACCACACTTCGATTAGTTTACCTCCACAGTAGCTCTGGCTTCACAAGTTAGGCTGAAGTCCACATTCACGGCTTCCATTTTCTACCTATGATTTTTGTAGGCACACAGTTACACTAAGTCTGGGCATTTGGATGTCTGCCTGCCCAACACTGCATGTTTATTTCTCATTTGGGAATAGAAGCATCAGGTTTGCTCATGGAAAGAAGTGAATGAACTCATTTGCAGGTGCAATCAATGTATTCTTAAACTGCTGGCCTCTTTGCCTTTCCAGGTTCAGTTTTATAGTGCTGTTTGGGGGTTGGGGTTTTTTTGTGGTTTTTTTTTTTAAATAAGTAGTCCAAAATGTCCTTTAACTGAGATCTTTTTAATCTCCCAGAATCTTTTTAACTGGACTTGCCCAACTTTTAACAATGGCAGGGAGAGGGGGAGAGCAGAGAAGAAAGGTGCACAAGGATCATTTGACCATTGGCATTTGGTTCCAAACCTCAGAGTAAATGTCTATATTCTTTGTTCTTTCTAGTAATGTAACTTTCCAATCATGTAAAGTACAGCATGCCAGGAAACTTTGTAACAGTTAATTCATTTTTGTGCAGTTCCCAACTGCCAGAAGTCAAGGGAGCGAATGAGAACATAGTGTAAGCCACAGTTCACATGGCTATGCTACAGACCACGAAGACTGTTGATTGATGCAGTGTGAGTTTACCCTCCAGGACACAGCCGAGGTTATTGGTGGGACAAGGAACTGAAGATTGTGTTGCAGCTATTGGCTTCATTCATGAATTGTTAATGTAGAAGAATAAAAGAATTCACTCAAGGCAATCAATTTCCCTTTAAAAATACAACAATTCACCCCAAAAGAGTGAAAGAAGGCTTAAGTGATAAATTGCAGGAATATTGCTTTCACATTTGACACCCATTAGCCCTGTTTTATATTGGGAAAATAGTATCATTAAGCAAAGTAGACAGTGCTTTACAACTATTAGCTTATGAAAAGATTCAGCTACTACATAAAGATAACTGTTATTAAATAGGAACATTTTGCAAAGCCTTTAAAGGGTAAGAAGCAAGAAAAGTTGTCTTTGGTAGTATAGGTCTTTTTCTACATGCTTTCACAAAAAAGCACGTCTCACGTCTTTAAGACAGAACAATCGGAGCTATTTGAGTTGAGAGGCACTTAATGGGAAGCTAGGTTCCCTTAGCAATAAATGCATATGCCTGTATAAACTGAAGGAAGTTGCCGTCCTCCTCCAAAAGCAGGGGAGTGCAGTAACTACTGTGTGCTGAATTCTCACTGTGAAACGGTAGCGACTATTGTTCTGCCCCAGAGGGAGCCATGGAGCAGAAGTAGGGTGGTCGGCATCCAGTTCTCCAGGGTTAAGGGCCAAGCTAAATAGTGCCTCCTTCATCCTTGCCAGCCCTTTCAGACGTAAGCTGAAACCACTTTCACCAGCAACCTTCATCCCATAGTCCTTTTCCAGCACAGATCGTAAACACTCACTCAGTCTTATAATACACTATCTTGTAAGCTGTTAAACAAAAAATATGTGACAGAGCTTCAAAACCCCTGCCAAACAAACCTGCCTTCTAATACCCAGAAACTGCTGTCCTTTCTATCTCCATGTCTAATTTGAGGCAGATAAAACCAACTTCTCACCATGCTTATCCATCTGTAACATGTCTTCCCACCACATTATACCCCAAATGTCCCTTAGAGAAGGAAGAGAATAAGGCTGATAGAGAGGGGGCAGTTCATTCTCTAACTTATGCCCTCTCCATTCTGAACAAAAAGCATATATGTCTATTGAAACCATTAGCCCTTATCCCATGTGCCAGGTTATGTCCTAAAGCAAGGTGCAGCAGTGTTGCGGATGCAGGGATTTGTAAAAAGAAAGGGTGAGAAAAGTAGGATGGTGAGGACTGCATGAAGCATCAAACACAGGAACAAGGAGAAGAGGATTCAGAGCAAGGGTTAGTTTTTGCACTGAGTGCTGGCTAGAAAAAAAAAAAGTTAGAGCTCTCATCCTTGCTGTTTCTTATTCTTTGTACCCTCTTTCTGAACTGTGGCTACTTGACGAGCAAGGGTGTTTTTGCACTGAGTGCTGGCTAGAAAAAAAAAAAGTTAGAGCTCTCATCCTTGCTGTTTCTTATTCTTTGTACCCTCTTTCTGAACTGTGGATACTTGACTATATAATCAGGTTTTTTTCCCCTTAATCATTACCCCTGTATTTTGTTTATTTTTGAGGTGAAAGCAGCATTTTCTAATTCCCTGAGAACTTTCTATTCTAGTTAGTGCCGGACTACAAAGTGGAAATCGCTTGGAATAAGCACTGATCCTTACTGTTTCTTATTCTTTGTACCCTCTTTCTGAACTGTGGATACTTGACTATATAATCAGGTTTTTTTCCCCTTAATCATTACCCCTGTATTTTGTTTATTTTTGAGGTGAAAGCAGCATTTTCTAATTCCCTGAGAACTTTCTATTCTAGTTAGTGCCGGACTACAAAGTGGAAATCGCTTGGAATAAGCACTGATCCTTACTGATACTAGGCAAAAAAAACCCTCAAAAGCCCTTGGTCCTGGCTTATAAACATCTGGTCAAGGAAATGCCTTTCATACAGCACGTGTGATTCACATGAGCCTTTGCCTCTATTTTGCCAGCACCCCATCTTCTGTGTCAATAGCATTAGTGCAGCCATCACTCCCTGGTCTTAACAGTGGTCTTCAGGAGCAACTGCTCTTCACCATCTGCCCACCAGAATATCTTCACCAGCTCATTTTCTTCCAGCAGTTCCTCCTTCTTTCTGTTTTCCCTCGCCTCTCTGGTTCATTTTCTTCTTTGCCAGCCTTCCTGATCTTCATCGAGCAAGAGCTGTCTGCCCCCAGCATCACAACAAAGCTAAGTGCGGAAGAAAATCTGTGTACCCAGCCTCGCATCTGAGATAAGCTCCAGCAATCAGGGGAGGCTGGAAAGAGACAGCAATATTTGTTTTTGTTATTGATCAGTATTTCTAATATAGGGATACCTCAGCCTCTCAGTCAAGATAGATATTTCTTTGAGGTAGATGCCGAGTCTTCACCTACTGAGAGATTTTCCCTGCCTTAAAACTTTTATAGTCCAATAGGCATGACATACTATCCACATTTTGTATTAAGAGTGATTTGCTCCAAGAGCAACATGGAACCATAAATTGAAACCAGTTCTTCTCAGGCTGTATCCACTGCCTCAACCACAAAACCAAGTTTTCTGACTCCTGCAGGCTATTTAGCAATTTGAACTCAGAAATATTTCACAGTCTCTTTTTCTTAGTACCTGTAAATTGGGTCTTACTGAAGCCAAAAGGGTTGTTTCATCCTCGTGATGTTTGTAACTTTGCTGTGTTTTGTCATGTTTGAATTCAAGCTTATATACCACTACAGCTTTTCTGTGCTAGATAAGAATGCCCTTTTTCCTCAGTACTAAACTATTAAAAATGCTTAATAAATCAGGTCCAGAAGTAAGTGCACCCCTCCTTAAACTGTACTGCACCAAATAACTCCAACATACTTTGCTCACCTCCTTTTCATACCTACATCAGAGAAGTTAGTGCATCATACGTTATGATTGCTGACAGGTATTTTCAAGCATGTCACTGTTTTGTATGAAGCTTTGCACTAGGCCTTCTTGGTAATCAGGAAAGGTGCTACTTGGACTTTCAGATACCTGTCATATGCATATCTAAGTGATCCAAATTGTATCTCTGTATATTACAATTATGCTTAATGTCACCGTTCTACCCCACATATTTCATTCTGGCCACTTACCAAGTGAACGAGCAGCACTTTTTCCCCAGCCAAGCATTCATACAGCTGTGCTGTAAATTTCAACTCGTACCCATGTCATTTTCTCCTACACCTCGCCCGAGTTTTGTTCAAGTTATCCGTAGATCGTTCTATTCTTCCCAGATCAAGGGCATATATTATATTTGCAGTTGCCATTTGATTGGCAGCAAGGATACTATTAGGTGCTAAACAATCTGAAAAAGTAGGTCACATAAATTTGCAGAGTGTAGTTTGCTGAATACCTGTGGAGATTTACATATAGCGCATTGTATGGATTTCTTCTGAGCATCCTTTGCCCACATTGTGCTTTAGAATGATGTGGTGGATGGGAACATTCTTCTAGTAAAACACCCTTCATATTTTCTACAGGACTACCCTGATGCTGGAGCTAGTGCTCCTTGAAATTTGAGCATGAGCTGGGAAGTGAGTACAAATGGAAGAAAGTAACTTGAGGGCCAAGAATATAATAAAGATCATGGAAACAGATACCAAAAAAGTACAGAAAACGAAGTGATTTCAGACTTAATTTATGCAACTTTTTGTCAGATATAGTTAAACGGAAACCAGGATTAACTCTCTCATCTTGTCCTCTAAATACTTCCATAGTCCTCACAGCGCATCAACGTGAACAATATAGAGGGCCAAACTAAGCCCCAGCCTAACACCACCGATGTAACTCCAAATTATCAGGTTAGATAGAGGCAACACTGTGCAAAAATCTATACCCTGTGTTACTGAGGCCCCTAGTTTAGGTACCATAACAGTTCCTTTTGGCCTGTGAACCTTTGAAATGATCATTCTACTTTTTAAAGAAAACTCCTAAGCATCTTGAGGTCACTGTATTGGGTTACAATGGCAGCTATAAAATGACCGGTTACAAACCAAACACATTTCTTTTCTCTTTTCTGAAGCATGCTTCTTATGTTGCAGACACTGCTTGTCTCACTCATTATAGTGAGATCCCTTATTGCCCAGTATTGTACAAACTCTGTCTGGTCTATTGTATTGTGATAACACTCCTTTGCCCATTGTATTAGGTTAGCACCTCCTTGGCTATAATAAGTATGAAAAAAAATTCAAGGTTTAACTTGTCAAATGGAACTTTTCAGTGACTTATTAAAAGAACCCCTGGGGTATTACAAAATGCAGTTTTTCTGTCATCTAACTAAAAGATCCCTTTAGAAACCTTCATTTTTTATGTGTGTAAAGACAATTTCTTCTAGTGAAACTCTTTGATTCTTCCCTGAATGAAATCAAGTGTTTTAAAACTTTTTGAGGTGCCCCAAAGGCTCACTTCTATACTATGGAACGTGAAAGACTATGAACCTCTCACATAATCGTCACATAGACGCTTTGCAGTGTGCTCCTGGCAGCAATCGTTCATTACATACTGCAGGCTTTCATTAAAAAAAAAAAAAAAAAAAATAAAATCGGGGAAAAGAAAACTAAGAAGAACTGTGTCTGTCTTGATCATGAGAATTTGGGGGAAGCAAAGCTGGAGAGAAAGCAGTTGTCAGAGATTGTTAATGAGGTTAAGACAAATTGTTGCTGGAGAGTTCTTACCTAATGAATTAGAGTAAGAAACAGAAATGTGGAGAGAGATGGCATCCCTATTAACCTCCTTCAAGCAGATATACCTTAACTGTTGTTACCTCTTGTACTTCACAAGCAAGCAGTAACATTTATTTGTACGAGTGGAGCTCGTAAGTCAGCATTCTTTTCTCTCCCACCACATCCCTGCTTGGAGTGCCTTCCTCCCACCGCAGCACATGAGTTACTGCCAGCAAAAAGTGAGTTGCTGCAAGTGAATCAGGTCGTTGGACTGCTTTCTACATATTTGCTCTTTCTCCCTTTCTCTTTATCCCTTGTGCTGTAATGCTGAGGCAAAGCTGGGCTTTTTCCCTTTTAGAGTCCCTATGGCAGCCATTAACATACATGGTAATCAGCATAGCATATACACAAGGAAGACAGAGAACATTTTATACAAATAACTCTTTGGCCTTTTGGGGTTGTTTGGTTGGGGGTTTTGTGGAGCTTTTTTTTGCTTATTTGTTCATTAGCAATGTCTATGGTAAACACAAGACCAGTTTCGTGAGCAGTTTGGGAAGACAGTGCCTCCCACATCTTTGTGTGAGTGCATAAAGGAGGGAAGGGAAGGGGCAAGGTCAATGTCAAACTTTCTGTCACAGTGGCGTAGCCAGGGCACCATGCGAGGAGGCAGCAGCACCTAAAGGATGGTTTAAATGGAGCTCCCTTTCTGTTCTCCAGACAGCTAAGAAGAGTACTCATCTCTCTCCAGTTTTATTGAGTCTTCTTCATAGTTAGTACAGTTTAAGTCCCTGTGAAGCAATGTGAATTAGTGAGAGGTTTAGAGAACTGCAGCATGAGCTGTTTAAGAGATCAAGGAACCATCTGAGGGGTATTGTTGCACTGTGCTTCTCATTCAGCTTTGAGTTTGGGACAGAGTCCCTGTGTCTGTAGTGCCACAAAGCAAGAGACAGGCTGAAAATGGTGAGAGATGTTAGAATGACTTTGCTAGATAAGAAAGGAAAGCCAACTGGGAAAAACAGAATATATGAAATTCAGGGGTCTTCCAGAAGTGCAAGACTAAGAAAAAGAAAATACCTGAAGCTCTCTTATATTGTTCTGAAGGATCCGGGGAGGGATCAAAGAGGAAAAAAAGTTTATTTTTTGTTCCTTTTTTTTCTGCATTGTACACTTGCTCCTGGCTTCAGATAAGAGAGTGAAGTAGGCCCCTTTTTCCAGCCTTCTCATATGAACAATTTTAAATGGGCTTCAAAATGGAAAAGTAGAATTTTCTATATATATATCTATCTTTTTTATTGTGTAGCTTCAAATTATTCTCATTTGTTTCCAGAGTAGTTTTTGGTGTGTATTTATTTAAATCTATTTAAACCTCTCTATCTTCTTTTGTTTACAAGGGCAAATCCAAATAATTTTTCCCCAAGACAGAGAGCCAAAAATAAACTACTTAATGCTGAGGTAATAAAATGTGTGTTTCAGTTTAAATCCCTTTTTCCCTCATGTTATTTCAATCTGCCTATTGAGGATACCTAAGAGTCTCTCTGTAAAAACAATAGGTTTCCAATTAAGTATCATTAGCAGGACAAAAACACCTGTTTTGGGTCGAAGATCTTATAAAGCTCCAGAGCAAAATGAGTGACAGTGAGGGCAAAGTGCTATGTCGAGAAATCAAATGGCTTCTTGTGTGCCTTGTGCTTCCCTTATCTCTCAGGGTCAGGGAGTACCCTCGTGAAAAACCTGGCTATTTCCCTGAACCTGCCCTTTCATACAGTTCCCGAAAGTCTTCTCTTCACCCCTTGTACCACCTTTCATTGCAGGCAGCTCAAGGCAACTTCAGCAACTATTCTTCCCACTGTTTCTGAAGAAGCACACTGCCTCAGTTTGCCTTTGGCGGCAGTCCTTGGCACCTTATTTCTCACAACTGGAGGTCCATGGGCTCAGTCCAGGTCCATTTTTAAGATTTGTCCACCGGTCTCACTGTTTCTGAGAGGAAGAGGCAATTTACATCTTAAATGGCAACAAAATCCCTTTTGCTGTAACTTCAGGATGAAAAGGCAGACTGTTTCAAGCCCATCGCTAAACTGCTCCTTGGAGTCAGAGAAACGTCTCTAGAAATACCTTTAATGATCTTCATTTCAATATACTTTGAACCTGCTGCTTCAGTAATTATCTTCTTCAGTGCTAAGGTTGGCTCACGTACCTGTGGTTCCACGTGTAGTGTAGACAGTTCTATAATTTTAGAGCCTATTAACCACTAAGTTACAAGTCTGTGGTAGTTTTATTTCGTGAATGCTTTGTGAGGTTTGAGCTCATAGCCTATTTGCTTGTTTTTCCTTTTTTCTTGTTTCCCAGGTGGCTGGCCTGGCTTTTCAAACTTACTGTGAGATCGGTTTCTTTTCCATGCTTCATTAAGACAGAGCATTTGTTACCCTCTCTTCAGACATTGCCTAAGTCTTGGTACATGCACTGCTGTCACTCCCTTTTATCTTTTTCTATACCTTTCCCAACATGTTGGGTGAGTGGAAATTTACAGATGGAGCTGCTGATGTGCTTTCATGTAGAGCATATTTTCTTTTACAGCTGTATGTCTCGTATTTTAATTTCCCTTTGTCGTTACCAGCAGTTACTTTTATGCCTGGAAGACGAGCTGTTCCCACACTCCTCCATAGCTTCGCCTAGCAACATTTCTTTGTAGATTGGTTGGTGAGGAGAACTGAAAGGTTATAGGGCTGCTACCTTCCAGAAAGACCTTGAATTATTTAGTATCAACACTTCTACCTAAAATGATGGCATCTTTTGACTGCAAGTTCAACAATGGCACTGCCATCATCTATTAGAACAACGGCTCAAGCACACTGCTGCTACAGAAAGCCCAGGAGCTGTCTGGAGATCCTACACATGGACAGATTTCAAAAAATCCTTAATGCTTATGAGTAATAGTTACACTGAGAAAGAGATCTGAGCTTTATAAACTGAAAAAAATCCTGTGTTAAGAGTCTTGGCTGTGTTAAGATTCAGTTCAGCTGAAACTATGTGTGAGATGGCAGCCACAGGCACCTGCGCTGAAGAGTAGTTGCCAGTGGTGGCTAGACCAAGAACACAAGTGGTATAGGATGTTTGTATAACTAGTTAGGAGTTAAAATAAATATATGTGTTTAAATGCATACATTTATTATACCTTATAGGGTTATATGCTGCATGTATTTGTAAGTGCACAAGTACAGAACGGAATGGTAAAGTTGGCGTTCACTTCAGAAAACTCACAGGTGTGTGAATCCAAATAGTCTTACTGGCTGGATGAAATGTCTTAAATTAATCTTTAAATGAAGAGGATGACAAATTTCCATTTACTTTTACTTCTTCCAATTTTCATTTTAAGTGTCACAGTGTCCAGAAATTCTGGGAAAATTAATAGGAATGTTTAAAGTATGTACTAGATAATACTTAGGTTTCTTTGTGTTTTGCAGCATAAGCACTCAGTTATGGGGTTCAGGCACTAATAATCAGTTCAAAGGAATTTAGTTGTTAGAAAGCCTCTAGAAAAATAAGAAGGTAGCATCAACCAACATCTTCCTATGTCAAAAATTTTAAAATACTGGGTTGGGTTAGAGTACGCAGCTGGGGTAAACTGACCCAATCAGTTTATCCCAGAAGAAACTCAGCCTGTGAATGAATCACAACTAAATTGTCAGAGGAGAAAGGAAAGCCAACGAGACAAAACTGTAGAAAATGTCCATGGAATCTGGCTTCATTCCATTGCCTTCCCTGAAGAATTAAAAAAAAAATGGATAATTAATGTCTAATTTCAGTTTTGAGACCAACATTGTTTGTTAATCAGTGCAGGAATTCCTTGAAAATTACATTCAGAAGTTGCTTTCCCAGTCATTTGCCTTTGAACACCAAGAAAATAACAATCTTCCTAGAGTTTTCTCTAGAGATGAGCAAAAGGAAATGAATTTAGATATTACTGTAAAAAAAAAAAAAAAAGAACAGTTAAGAAACTGAAGGATTTCTGAAATAAAGTCTTAAAGAACTTTTTTAAATGTTCTGGGAGGTATCCATGATAGAGCAGATTTTCAAGCCCTATTCATATTGAGAACTATTTTATTCCTTGAGTGTTTGCACTGAAGTTACTGTGATTACTCAAAGAGCAAATTAGTGTCAGTATATACTAGATATAGCTCCACTTAAACTCTGTGAACAGATACCATGAACTTCAGTGCAGGGTTGAGAGTGTAGTGAGCCAGAGTCTGCCTTTAACTTTTGCCTATATTCATACTAAAAAGCCTTGAAAATAGAATTTGAGCAGTTAAACATTAAGGCTGCACACACCATGCTGGAGAACAGCATTTGTAGTGTTCTGGCCAAGTTAAATGCTTCCTGCAGCAAAAGACAGTCTTTATCACAAGAAGTTAGAACTGTTCCCGGTCAAATGGGTGAGAAATTTTCTGCAAGATGGGAGAAAATGCAGTTGTGTAAGAGTGTAAGACACCAGTCAGCTGAAAATTGTAGGCCTGGATCTGCATCCAGATCCCACATCTCCTGGATATAGGAATTTGTTCAGCCTTCATTCTTTATATTAGGGGGAAGAAATTAATTCTTCATAGGCTTAGCCAAAGGTGTGTTCAGGAGTTAGTTTGTCCTCTGATGTTTATGGGCAATGTGGAAACATAGCACTGTAGTGAGTCTACATTCCTTGATAAGCAGATATGAACATCAGTGCTCCATTTAATATTTTAAACTGCAATTGTCTTATACAGAAAACGGGATTATGATTAATACATGTTGTAGTGGGAATAATCATGTAGCAACTCTCTTTCAAAGTAATGAAACATATGGTGCTCAATTTATTACTGAACTAACTTTCACAGTAACTTAAAAACAAAATTGTGTTCTTATTTTTATATGATTAGAACTTTTAATCTTTGCAAGTCAAAGTCATTGATTAAATACTGGTAGGTGATTTTACTTTTTTTTTCCCCCGAGGGTAAAGTTAATGCCTGTTGTTTGAACTGGCAGAGTATTATCTGCTCCTTCCTTGGGAATAATACACTGCTTATCTTATCTGACCCATGACCTAATGTCACAGTGACCCAGTGCTGTGAAACTAAGGTATCACACACCTCATATATTCTGTACTGAGAGCAAGTTCATATTGAGCTTCCTCCTGATACCATAAACTTACCTGATACTCTGACACTAGAAAGTGATGATCC
Organism: Aptenodytes forsteri; assembly: GCF_000699145.1. Lineage (NCBI taxonomy): Eukaryota > Metazoa > Chordata > Aves > Sphenisciformes > Spheniscidae > Aptenodytes > Aptenodytes forsteri. Next base: position 1,401,177 of record NW_008796165.1, read on the forward strand.
AGATCCATCATGTTCTTGCAGTGGTTCTGTGGTATAAGGGAATAAGTCACTAAGGTGAAGGTCTATAAAACAGAAAAATAATCATCATTATACCTGAGAATATTGGCTTCTGGGGAAAAAAGTCAATGCTTTCCCCTTCATTCATAAAGAATCTTGCACATTTTGGGTGGAACCACAAAATAAGTAGCAATTTTGAGAATTCATTACATATTTGTAGAAATCCACACTTTAAAAAAAAAGCCAAATTCATTTCTTAGGAGAGTTTGAAGTTTTGCAGCCCTAACATATTTGGCCCAAAGTAAAGAAAAGAAAGAATTGAGAATTTTCTTCTTTCTAAGATTCTCCCACCAGTGACTCAGGCCTTGTTCCTCCGAGAAAAGTATCCTCACACAGGATTACAGAGGACAGTGGGCCTTTTTCTGAAGTGGCAACTTGTTTATGTGCTCACAGCACCTCCTGCAAAAGGGTTGTTGATGCCGAGTCTGCTAAAACAGGTAAGCTCCCTCTTCCTGCCGTCCATCCTAAGGCATATGGGATGGCCGGGGATCTCCTCACCTCCCTGCAGCAGTGCCCACATTTTATACAGTCAGAGTTCATTGGAATAAACATTACACAAGTATTTTTCCCTCTGGATAAGTTACTAGTCATGATAGCTCTAACCAAGCATGCAATTACAAGCAGTACCTCAGCCTATAGTCGAACAATGTTTAATGCAGTGCACAGAGCTCCCCGGTGTCCTATATGTGCAGTCACCATTTCATCGCCAAAGTGACTGAGGTGGAGACATGACAAGGCTAAGTTTCAGGGCTACCTGATTTCCCGTCAGTACCAATGCCACAGCAGCTAATCATGCTGTGACCATGAAGTCTAAGTTAGGGTTAAGATAAACTTGGAGAAGTTATCTTCTAGTGCAATAGAACTACATAACAAACACCAGTCCTCAAATATGACGTGACTCAAATCTCAGATGGCAAGCTGTCTAACATTTAACCCTACTGAATGACTTGGGAAATAGTATATACTGAAAGGGGGGAACATCCTGAAGCCACTTAATCAGTATGTTGGCTGATGAGCCAATGATGATAGCGACGACAGTGGACTGTTAGGTTTCAGAATGTGTTTTCCATATTTGAATGAAAATAAAACCCTTTGAACATCTTAGTAAAGCTAAGTTGTATCAAAACGATGTTTTCAGATTGAGAATGTCAGAGCTGGATTCCACACTCTTCCTCTCTTTTTCTTAATTTCATTCTTTTCTCTGGAAATTACAGGCAAATCCATGCTAGGCGTCAGGAACAGTCCCACTGACTACTTCACTTGAAATGCACAAAGATGTGGCTTTGGCTTAACAGCATACATTAACAAAAAACAAATTTATCAAAACAACACTCTACAGCTATTCTATAAATCTAGACCGACAGCATCTTTCAAACCATGCATACTCCAAAAGCTAGACAAAATATAAATAGCATTTCTGCCTCTTTCATTTTGCAAACCTTGTATCCAATTCCCACAGTTATCACTTCATTGGTGGTGTGCCAGCGTCAAACTGGCATAACAGCAGGGAATTGGGCCTGTTGGTTTCTTTCTAGTAAAAGGAATGGAAGTCAAAAAAACAAAAAGCACCTTTTAAAGCAAGCTAATGTAACAAAATCCCTTTGTGAATGTACTAGAATCAGCATATGGCAATTTAGCCCAACCCAGAACACATTCTTATTCATTAGACAATGTCCAGAGTCTCTGGAGAGAATATCAAACATTATCTTGGAGGCTATGCTACAACAGCAAATGCTGAATATTTTGGAAAAAAAAATTCAAGGAGTGAATGTTAAATATGAAATAGGTGTGAATATTTTTTTTAATTTTTTAAGTAAGGTTTCTTCATCTTTAGAAATGAGGAAAACTGAAGGCTAAAAATCACTTAGCTTAGCCAACTGATTATATCTATTTTAACCTGCTGTGGTTGCTTGGGAGCTGTTTTGCTAATCCCTGCTTTGTCGTTAGGCTATATATTAGCAGGATGGAAATGGCATCACTGCACCATAATTCAGCAGTATGAATACAGAACAAGGAGAGCGCAGAGCTATCGGCGGCAGTACAACAGCAGATAATAAGACTCTGTTACTCAAGCAGAATGTGTTATGTAAAGACAATTGCAGTGTAGAAGCAATAGCTCTAATCAGGTTAATTAGGCTGTATTCATGTTTCATTTATGGTGCAAGCGCCCTGTAAATTCAAAGCAGTCTACCTCATCTTATTGCACCTCTTATACAGCCGTCATGCTTTCCGTAACACTCGACACCATAAATTTTCTTCCTTAAGAAAAAAAAATCTCAAGATATTTCCCATTGCTTTTTAAGAATTCCTTTTCTTCATTGTTTATGGCTAAAAAAAGGGAAAAAAGAAAAAGATACTGCTTGTGTATAAAGCCCATGCCCACATTAAAGTTCCTTCCTCTGCAACCAAATTAGGCACTTGGAAGTTGTTTGTGGAGGGCCTGTTTAATTGCATTTTATTTATTTTTCATGTATTTTCTTGCTCACTAACATGACATGTCGAATGTTTAAGAAAAATCGTATCGGCTTTAAAAAGCGTGGCTCTCACCTTTCCTCCTTTTATCCGTTTCCTTAAAGTGCTAGATTGCCTGTTTATTCCCTCAGAGCTAGCTGAAAGGAGAAGGGATTAGAGCCCAGTGCTGTGACCCTCAAAGTCTAGCTGTGTCTCCTCTCCACTTAGTGAATTTATTAGTTTGTCCCTTTAAAGTAATAATGGGTACAACAATTCTGAGATCACTTTCTCCTCACCCCAAGACAACAAGCCTGGGTAGAGAGGAGCTATTGAAAAGAGAGAGGACATGCCGCAGATGAAGAGAACACAGCAGCCTGCACACTCTTAATTATTTTAGCTAACTGTTTAGCAATCAGCTGTCTACATTCTTATTGCAAGCTTAGACTCGGTGTTCCCCATTAAAAAAAGAAATGCAGTATTTTCACTACCCAGTTAGCACAAATCTATTCATGTTACACCTTAATTATAAAGCCTTTTATTAAGCTTGAAAAATGTTATAGCTCCATTTTAATATGTATGTGTCCCTTAGAGATTATTTCAATATGCTGTTAATAACAATGTTTAAATCAATAGTCTCGCTTATATAGTTCTGTATACGAGATATATATATTCTTATATATTCTGTCCTGTGGCTAGTTGAGCACGACAGCCCATATTACTGCAGAGATCAAGCTGTGGCACTGATGAGCAGTGCCATAAAAGCAGGGTGACCGAAGCAGGAGAGTTTCGCATGTTACCGCTTACAGTATTACACTGCTGCTGTGCGTTTGCTTCCATTCTGGCTGCAGAAAATGTGACTGTAAGGCATTTCTAACTACATTTGACAGTGCATATGTGCCAGCCAAGGTATGCTGCTGGATTTCACAGGGCCCGCAAACGTGGTGCATCTTGTCATATCTCACACATTAGTTAGCACCCTAGAAGAAAACATCAGGGAAAATCCATGTGCACTTAATTTTTCGCCATCTGAATCCACAGTGAACTAACACCCAATTATTAATCTCTTGTAACGGTTCATATCTCTAACATATATTTGTAAATATTTTACTAGACACACATTTCATTTGAAGGAAGATCTGACTACTCATCCAGTTGCGTATCTTTCCCTTCATGAAAGCAAGCTGCGATGTTAAAATTCTCGAGATTTCTGGAGGTACCGGTAGCGAAGGTGCCCGAACGAGACAGCCCTCGTTTGACTTCTGGCTTTCCCCTGTTCGTCCAGCCAGCGCGGCTGCAGGGAGCAGTGGCAGAGCGGAGGGGCCGAGCCGCCGCCGAGCGCGCCCCAGGCGGCTGCATCCCTGACTCCAGCTCAGGTTGCCGCCGAGCGCGCCCCGGGCGGCTGCATCCCTGACTCCAGCTCAGGTGCACTGGCACCGCGATAATAAACTTCATTATACCTCAGTCAGGTGGCATTGCTCCAAGTAAATGAAGTAATCGTGTAAAGGGACTGTTTGGTGGGGCCTGCAGTAAACATATTCTCAGGCCCGATGGTGGAGGCCTCAGGACCCGTGCTCAGGTTTCGCCCTTCTCTTCCCTGATGAATAGCAACAGCCAAGAAAACCTTGTTCTCCTCCTGGAGTGTAGAGTCTAGCTGCCTGACTATGTGCATTACTTGCAAGTATGTCGTACCTTTCACAGCCTCAAGGAAACACCAGATATACATTCCTGAGCTCTCCTTCCTGCCCCCTCAGTAACCCTTGTACCCAGGTGGGTTTTTTACGGGATATTTAATTTACCATTTGACCAAAAGACAAGCTTAAATTCAAAGTAAATGTTAAACACTTGCAAAACATATGTATAACTGAGGTTAGGGAACAAACTCCCTCCTGACTTAGTTTTGCTAAGGATTGGTCTAAATGTTTTTACTACAAGTGGGAAATTCTGGATATATTTTCCCCAAAGTGGCAACAGCCGGAGCCCCATGAGAACCCACTGAGAAGGACCCAACGCTCCCAGCTCACTGAGGTCCTTCTGGAAATGTAACTCATTTTTTCTTAGGTTCTTCTCGTAAACAAAGACGTTCATTTCCCTCCTGTTTTCATCGTATAAACTTTGACCACTAGCCAGAAGCTAATATGAACGTCATACTGACAAGATTTGTCTTCCCAGGTGTCGGTAACAAGATATGCTTGGAAAGACAGCCATGGTAGATACCATGGAAAGACAGTTTCTCATTGCACGTCTATGAGCTCTAAGGTATCTCAATTCTAATCTATGAAATCAATCATAAACTCTCCTCTAAAAGTAGAGTTTCAATGTGACAGAGCAAGGTGTGTCTCCAAAGCTGTGACCCTTAGCAAGAGCAAATTATCAGGAGATTGAAGACATGATTGGAGAAAAGCTAAATTATTTCAGTTATGATTGAGGAACTATTTTTATTTAATTTTAAATTTTAATTATTGTTTTACTATATAGCTACAATGTGGAGAAATTGGGGGAAAAAATAGCAAATGAAATCTCTATTGCACATAGAAAGTAAGTTAGTTGAAATCATGAGGTGATTTGAAGTTGTCAGCATTCATGACCTCAGAAATGTTTATTTTTTGATTGATCAATACACATTCTAAAATACGCTTATTTGTCAAACCAACATGCCAAAAGAAACATGTGATAGCACATACCTTTATAAAAGAGAACCCAGCATGTTCACCTTTACTTTATCCCCATCATGAGGGGCTTGATATTAGCCCTGGTTTTAACCCTGGTGGGTAAGTAACTTATCTGCTTTGACGAATTTAAAATAATAGATTCAGGAAAAGGTTTCCGAATCTAAGTATAGTTCACTTACAAACATGAACTGTAACATTTTATAGAAAAAAATATTTTATGACAATTTTTTTGTTGTTTAGGGAAAAAAGGCTTTTGGCTATGTGCTGAACTAGAAGTAAAGTTAATAAGAAAGAGTTATGCCTTGTCATTTCATTTCTCTTTTTTTTTCCTTCTCTTTCAGGGAGCCAGCATCTTAATTATCGTAAGTAATTTTCCTATCAGCTAACATAATTATAATGAGTGAAATTCAAAATAGAATCTGAAAAGTGTATCAATGTTTAATATAATTTTACAACAGCTAATTTTGTTCAGGTGCAATGCAAAAATGAACAAATTCATCTTTTTTGTTCCATACATTCTAATAAAGGTACTTTAATATGTTCTGTACAGTCTCTATAATGTTTTATGGGAACTATTTCTTTGCAGAACCCGATTTCAGTGAAAACAAGGTTTATACGTTTAATTATGAAAGCATGCTTCTCAGTGGACTTCCAGAGAAAGGACTTGCAAGAGCTGGAATAAGAATAAAAAGTAAAGTGGAAATTAGTGGTATTGGGCCAAAACTTTGTCTTATTAGGGTAAGAAAATGTATTCAATTTAAAAGGTAAAATTCTTTTTTAAGCTTTTGGGAAGTAATTACGTGTCATCATGTGTTGTGCTTACTCAGGGAGAATATGACTAACACTATTATTTTTTTATGCAGTGCCCTAAATTCTATTTGCACTTTGCCAGGTAATTCTCAGCTCAAGCCAACCTTGGGCTTGAAGGATTTCTTCTGCTTTGTGGTCAGGGAGACAATGGAATGTAATTTGAAATGCACAATAATTTATTACTGGATCAATCCAATTGTTCCAAACTATACAACCTAGGATTATTTAATCAACTGATTTTGTAACCAGCAAACGAAAGTCAATAAAACATGTGACAGTAGCTGGATGTGATTCAATATTTAGCATAATTAATGTCATCTGGTGGCTTCTTTTTCTACAGGGTCCCAAATGACATTCTTTGTCATCCTCAGTTGTATATTTTTACTGCATGCTGAGTAATTACTAAGAGTTCTGATTATGTGAAAAACACTTTTGCCTTTAACAGAAGCCTATACGTGCTTCTAATGACTGTATTGAAACGCACTCCTCAATTGCTTTACACCAACTCCACTTAGTCTTGTGTATATGTGGAAGAAAAATGATCTTTTTAAAAGCTTTTATTTGGCAAATTGAAAACTGCAGATGAAAAAGACTGGTGACTGTCTGATAAATGCTTGTAAATGCTGTAGCCTTCCAGCCTGAGTTAGCCTTCTGTTACTAGGTATTTTTATAAGTTCAAATTATAATAGATCTAGACAGGAAACATTGCTTTTCCATGACCTCTGCAAATGGCTGGGGTTTTTTGCAAAAAAGCAAGGAGATAAGAGCCACACATCTGTACTGGTGAGTAGAAGGCTTCCCTGGCAGAGAGGAGGCGGAAGCAGTCTTGTCTTCGCCCCACATCCTCCCCCATTCCTGCCAAAACAGCTCTTGGTGTGTCAGGGTAAGTCTCCACCAAAAATTGACTCCTGTTCCCTAAAACCTTCCAACACCACTCCACCTGTCCTCATGCATTTGGAAAAAACTTTCTGTTTAAAAAATAAATACAGAAAGAATTTCAGGCAGGAAAAAGAAGAGAAAAGAAAAAAAAAATCACGAGATTTTGGGGCAAGTTCTAAATGAAAGGTAACGATACATTTATTCTATTCTGCTCTGGGAGAAGTTTATTTTGCTGCTGTTACATTTAAATTAGACAGTTCGGAGGGATGGTTCAGGGAATTAATTTTTCGTCTGTAGCCTACTAGTTTGCATTCAGCCCAAGCAAAAAGCTGTGTTCCCTGGGCGGTTTCCAGCTGACGATTTTTTCATCGCAAACCCACAAGTAAGAATTGCCAGCTGTGTTCAAAACCTAGCAGACAGCGTAAGTCCTGACTGGGCCCCAAGGGCTGGGGAAAACTACTTCGCCCTGACCCTGCAGAGCAGTCCCAAACCTGCCCGTATGCAATATGCCAGAAGCATGTCCAAGAGGCAGCATGAGGGATTTGCTCCGTAACAGCCTCCTCTGTAAGCTTCAGTTACTGGGGTTGGCAGTGATCTCCACCAACAATAACAAAAATAAATATGAAAGTGCAGTCTCCAGCGATTTGCTGTATGAGGATTTAGTTTGTGTGGCTTTTTGAGAAATTAATCTGTGTCTTGCATCACATCGCCAGCCTGAGGTGACAGAGAAAAATCTCTTTAAATTGTCAAAATATATAGAAGGGAAGGGTCCTCTGAAAAACTAAGCTAAACATGCCCCATTCCCATGGGGTAGAAATCATTCGAGTTATGCACAGGTTAGCACAACTTTCTACTTGCTTGGATGTGCCCCAGGTTGAGGCTGGAGTGGGAGGTGCAGAGCGGGGTTGGGGGCAGTGCCTGAGCCTTCGGCTCTGCAGCAAAACGTGTAGGGAAGGACAATTTTTGTAATCTGCTCTCCACTGCTCAAACTAATTACGACTATCTGGCTGGCCCAGCAGCCATGTTGTTATTAGTTTCTGACTGCTGTCTGTGCTCTGTGACCCCAGCGAGGGAGACGACAGAGTTCACAACAGGAGTTAATGATGCTTTATGCAACACTAACTTTCTCCTGCATTTTCCTGCAGATCTTCCATACTACTTTTGGGTAGCAACCTGCTTCATGCGGCTCTTCTCTGGCTCATTTCTTCATACAAGTCAACCTTTGACAATATGGATTATCTATGAAACAGAACAGAGTGCAGTGACTGTGGAAATATCACAGTCATTTGCATTACCCTTTCCTTTTATATATGGAAATATGTATATCGATACTAGCTATGTTAAATGACAACTTTTAAGTTTTCACTTTGCAGAGGCTTTGTGTTATTTAAAAGTGTATTTTTGACATGAGTAAAGCTCTAGATGCTTATGTGCATTGAAAAAGTTAACTGAAAAAATTAAAGAGGAATTATATTCCCCCTTTGTTCTAGATTCACTCAATCGAAGCAGCAGAGTACAATGGTGTCTGGCCTACAAGCTCATTCTCTCGATCACTCAAACTAACCCAGGTACTAACCGGGCAACTTAGTAATCCCATCAAGTTTGAGTATAGCAATGGCCATGTTGGAAACCTTATGGCTCCTGATTCTGTCTCGGATGATGGTCTGAACATCTACAGAGGGATTCTGAATGCGCTGGAGCTAAGTATAAAGAAGATGCAGCATTCATACAGCTTACAGGAGGTGAGCTTTTTGGGCATTGTGGTCACTTTGTAAGTAAATAAGCCTTCTCTTCAGGTTCTTCTGCTGCATTTTCTGAATTCATCCTTGGCATAGACTTCGCTAACAAGAAACACCTAAGCTTGGGAAATTATGATCAAGTTGTTCTTATGGGACAACATTTGATGGAGCAGTAGCTGAACAGGACAGCAGAATAGCAGATTTTTAATCTGGCTGATCAAAGTATTTCAGAAAATGCATTTGCAGTATTAGACCCTCAGAAAATCTGGCTTGTGATTCTAGAGAAAGTAAACTCCTGTGAAAGCTGAAGCCTACATAAAATTTGAATACTGTATAAAAACAAGCTTAAACATACAGCACAAGGTTAAAGCTAAAATAACAGTAATTTGACTTTTTTACCAATCATATATACTTTAATCTCTTCTATCTCCTCTTTTAGGAGGAAAACAGTATATATGCCATGACATTACTGTAATAGCTTTGACAGTTGCAGTTGATGCTCTATTGGAATTTCCACTGTTTTTCAGGTTTTAATATCTTAGTCAAGGTAAATCATCTGATATTACTATTCACCGCAGAAATTGCAATGTGTTTAGTTTTTGTGAAACCATATTTACATTGATTAGACTACATTCAATTCTAAGATCAGCAAAAACCTTGAAATTATTATACTTTCATGTTATTTTTATTGAAAATGCAGACCGGAGTAACTTTAATTTTTTAAAAATTTATTTTTATGTAAGTAGAGTTGTTTCTGGGGAAGGAACTACATGATTTAATATTTTCACACTGCTTGTTGCACATAAAAACCTGGGTGGTGTTTTCTCATATCTAGTTCTACATCTTCATTCTTTCTAATTCAGTTAGCAATATGTCCTACTGTCGCTGCTGAGCAGCATACGTGACTTCACCTCCTAGAACCGTTTCCAAGTTTTCTTTGCTTTTCTCAGACAGCACATGATTAATGAACATTGGCACCCTTGCTTGACAATCTCAAGTCAATCTGTAGAGGAAGATAAGTGTTATTAGTCCCAAAATCTGAGCTGCAGAGAGGTTTAAAGGACTCACCTGGGAAAGTCTACATCACATCCTGCAGTGTGTAGGGTAATGGTATCTGAGCTAGCCGTGAACTGCACACAGCTAGACTGTCCAGCTAGGCAGGAGGCTACTTCATCCCACTGAGCCCGGTGGGCTGGACATTCCCATTTAAAGTCTAGATGTCTCTACCACACCTTGCAGTCTGCAGAGGAGCCCCACACCTGTATTTGCAGAGTACAAGTCTTTCAGAAAGCTTAGGCAATTCTTATTTTTAGCCCTTTCTGAAGCCACGGTGTCTTCAGGAATATTGTTAAGCTAAAGATGAAGTGGGTATGTCTTGCCTCCCAACCACCACATGATCATTTTGCTGTTCTGACATAGCCCCGAGCTGCTCTCTGGAGTGGCTATGCTATCAATAACAATAAAAAAAATCATGAAAATAACACTTCTTCCTAAAATGCAATCAAATATTTTCCTCTCCAAAAATCTCCTCACTGACTGAAGAGATTTAAGAGATCTTATAAATATATATGCTTGAAATATTATTGAAGATATGAGCTAAAACTGCAAACTCAGGAAAACCCATAATCAAAACTCTGCTATCCTGAAATTCTTTTTAATTATTGCTGTTCGTATTGTGACAGATCATCTGAGATTGCAAGGCCTGTTCCATAGGCATTTGTAAGCTGTCTATAAAAGCAATTTTTAAGGGCAGAATGTCATCTGCAACCTTAAAATACTTTGCTGTTGAGATTTTATTCTGATTGATCAAATTATTTTGGCACTTTTTATTAATAGTCCTTAAATCGTATTTCATAATCAACAGCTCCAACTGGAAATTGTTACTCACCTTTTCTGAGGCTCCAAATCTTGTCTCAGTGAAACTTTTGAGAATTTTAGTTCTCTCAGTGAAACTCTGGTTTGGCTTACTGGAAACCTGTACATGTAAAAAAGAGATGAAAGTAACGATCATCCCGATTTTGCTTCTGGAGAGTACTATAAATAAAAAAGCATTCATTTCTATCAGGAATTTTGAAAATACAGAATTAAACAGCATAGCCCATGTGGGGAATTGACGAAGCTTTGCATAGGGGTGAACTTCTCTGATCACATTCTCATTTTTGCCAGGCTGGGATCGGAGGTATTTGCAACACAACATATGCAATCCAGGAAAACAAGAGAGCAAACTTAGTCTATGTGACCAAATCCAAGGACCTGAACAGTTGTGAAGAGAAAGTTCAAATGGTCACAGGTTCAGCATACACTCAGCCATGCCGGACCTGCCAGCAGGTAAATTAGAGTAGTATTATGTATATGCATTTTATATTCATATTCAGGGAGCCATTTGGCATCCACATTAGCTCTTGCTTTGTTACACTTAAAATGAGGGAAGAATCAGATCTTCTCTGTGTAATTACCAACATTTTCTTTCTGTATGAAAATCAGATCCACAGAGCAGCAGAGGTCTGTGCTGCAGACATACTTCAACTAGGTTAAACTAGCTGGCTTGAAAACCACCAATTATCAGCATGAGTTAATTCACCTACTCTGTTGAGTAAAAAAGATAGTCACAATGTCCAGTTTCTGCTATTCAAGACAGAATCATAGAATCATAGAATCATAGAATCATAGAATCATAGAATCATAGAATAGTTTGGGTTGGAAGGGACCTCTCAAGGTCATCTAGTCCAACCCCCCTGCCGTGGGCAGGGACATCTTCAACTAGATCAGGTTGCTGAGAGCCCCGTCCAACCGGACCTGGAATGTTTCCAGGGATGGGGCATCCACCACCTCTCTGGGCAACCTGTGCCAGTGTTTCACCACCCTCAGCGTAAAAAATTTCTTCCTTATACCTCGTCTAAATCTACACCCCTTTAGTTTAAAGCCATTCCCCCTTGTCCTGTTGCAACAGGCCCTGCTAAAAAGTTTGCCACCATCTTTTTTATAAGCCCCCTTTAAGTACTGATAGGCTGCAATGAGGTCTCCCCAAAGCCTTCTCTTCTCCAGGCTGAACAACCCCAACTCTCTCAGCCTTTCTTCATAGGAGAGGTGGTCCATCCCCCTGATCATTTTCGTGGCCCTCCTCTGGACCCGCTACAACAGGTCCGTGTCTTTCTTATGCTGAGGGCTCCAGAGCTGGATGCAGTACTCCAGGTGGGGTCTCACCAGAGCAGAGCAGAGTAGAGGGGCAGAATCCCCTCCCTCGACCTGCTGGCCACGCTTCTTTGGATGCAGCCCAGGATTCGATTGGCCTTCTGGGCTGCGAGCGCACATTGCTGGCTCATGTCCAGCTTTTCATCCACCAGTACCCCCAAGTCCTTCTCGGCAGGGCTGCTCTCAATCCCTTCATCACCCAGCCTGTACTGATACTGGGGGTTGCCCCGACCCAGGTGCAGGACCTTGCACTTGGCCTTGTTAAACCTCATGAGGTTCACACAGGCCCACTTCTCGGGCTTGTCCAGGTCCCTCTGGATGGCATCCCGTCCCTCTGGCGTGTCGACCGCACCACTCAGCTTGGTGTCACCTGCAAACTTGCTGAGGGTGCCCTCGATCCCACTGTCTGGGTCATTGATGAAGATATTAAACAGTACCCGTCCCAATACAGACCCCTGCGGGACGCCACTCTTCACCAATCTCCATCTGGACATTGAGCCGTTGACCACTACCCTCTGGATGCGAGCATCTAACCAATTCCTCACCCACCAGACAGTCCACCCATCAAATCCATACCTCTCCAGCTTAGAGAGAAGGATGTTGTGCGGGACCGTGTCAAAGGCCTTACAGAGGTCCAAATAGGACTTGCTAATAGGTACTGCTGCATCTTACTATAATCCTGTCTTTGATATAAGAAATCATGTGGCTTACACTGCTGCTGTCCTCAGAAACTCTGTCTCCTTCTCGAGGGAATAACCAATTACTTATATTTGGGAAAGGGAAAAACCAGCTAACACTTCTTAGCAGTAAAAGTAATGGAGCCAGGCAGCGTGCCTGATCTCTCCCGTGGAAGTGTGCATGCAGAATTCACCTAAAGCACTCATATGGACAATGAACAAAACAGCCCTGGAAAATAAGTGGGTTGAAGTGGGTGAGGTAATAGCTTCTAGTCACAGAATTTAGAAGTTCAATGACTTTCTATTTTCTTTGTTTCTTTGCTTTTTTATATTATAAAGAGAAACAAGAATTCCCAGGCAACTGCTACTTACAATTACAAAATTAAATATACACGTAATGAAGCTGTAATTACACAAGCTGATGTTGAGGAAATCCACCAGTTTGCACCCTTCAATGAGATAACAGGAGGAAATGCTATAGTAGAAGCAAGGTACTGTATGTATGCCTTTAATTCAGCAACTAACTCAGCATCTCAGTAATCTGGTCAAACTCCATAACTGAAATAAATCCTTTCCTTCCACAGCCTATTGTTTGCCAGTATTTAATTACATAAAATCCCACACAGTTCATAAAAACAACCTTCACTGTTAGTTGTAAATCTGAAACATGCACATCACTATCCAAATTTTGTTAGCTAAACTTGGCAGGATTTGACTATATTATTTCTCAGGGATATTTGATTTATGTCATAAAAGCCAAAACAAATGTAATTCCATCTGAAAAATTGTGAACTAATATATTTGCAGTAAAATACTTTGAAAGACAGTTACTCACTGAAAGAGAGTTCCCTGGAAAATAATAATGCAGTAAGAGACCCTGGAGACTAGTTCACAAGAAACCTAGATAGGACTTTGGATTCCGATATACTTCCTAAGTACAGTGGGCTGCTTGCAAATCTCCCATCAAAACAGTTTCTTGCTAGGAAATTGGGTTTTATTGCAAAAAGATTGGGCACAAAGCATATAAAATCTATTTGCTTTTCCACAGCAAATTTTGCATATTTCTTAAACAAATTTGGGGCAAACTGAGAATATGGTTGTCTAAGAAATTGAACCCCTGCTCATTTTTAGCTCAAGCCTCCAAACTTTCAGTGTTTGAAAATTTTTTCATCTGCTTCAAAATCATCTATTGAAAAAATTTTTACTTACCTGCTTTAGCGATGGACTCTGTAGACAGAGGTGCCCTACTGAAGAGGGAGGCTTTTTGCATAAAGGTCACTGTACAGAAGATATACCTCAATCCCACTCCAGCTGCTGTAATCTTGCATTGCTCCATTAGCTTCTGCAAGAATCTATTGGTATAATATACAGTTTTTGAAACTGCAACATCAGAAAGTTCATGTCAGTAAATCACTGATTAACTTCATTAATATGATGAACATGTTAAGTTTGGCTAACCAAAAAAAAAGAACAGTAAAGGTGAAAGTGGCTTTACTATCTCATGCAATCAAGGTGAAGATAGTCACAACTGTAGTGCTTTTATCAAATTATAGGTTGTTGTGAGTGAGCATTAGTCTGGAGCCAATGAACTTTTGCTGATTTAAACTCTCCTTCTGGAAGCTTGCATAGACTGTCTTCCTTACTGTTCTCCCTCAGGTATTGAGCCCCCAGAGAGGGGGGCTTTTCCCCATTTTCTCTAGATCTTTGGCATAGGTATTGAGCCCCCAGAGAGGGTAGTGCCTTTACTTTTCCCCATTTTCTCTAGATCTTTGGCATTGCCCAGCAGATGGGGCCAAATATAAGATAGCTGGGAAGATGTGGATATGTCATCCAAGTCTTCAGAAGTTATTTCTACTATGCAATTTCTGTGTAAAAAAAACAAAGAAAAGAAAGAAAAATCTAACATCAAAGACTTAAAACATTTGGAGCTGAGTTTTCAGACCTGTTCAGCATAAGCCTCTTGCAGCACCCTTCAAGGCCAAGAGAGGTTTTACTACTGTTTCACCATTTTAATCCTATCTTTAGTATTCATTTGCTCTTCTCTTCGGAGTATAACATTTTCCCATCTATTCTAGGCAGATATATGTCTTCCCAAAAAGATGAAGATGAGACATAATAGATTCATCATGTTCAGGAAGGGGGAGTTAAATCTGTCCAAGTGTACCTGACGTTATACTTTCTGACCCAAATGCCCTTTCAATAATATTGTATAAAATTTCAAGAGAGAAAAAATCTCTGCTGATTCTGTAGCGATTTCTATTCAAATTCCAGTGGCCTGTCTGCAAAGCAGTTATATGCTATTTTCTGCAGCAGTTCTCTGCAATCCATATGGAAAGAGTGGATAGAAATGATACAGAAAATCATCGTAGAGATTCCAAAATAAACACGCCAATTTTCTACAGAGATTTTGAGATACTGTGTAGTACAACAATATTGCTTTTGGAATGTTTTCAGTTGTTCAATACAAATGCCTAACTTTATTATAGTGTCCTAAATGACCTATTTTAAACATAATTGGTGGGATAGGATGCATCCCTTTAGCTGAAAATGTAGCAAAGATAGAAAATGTTTACAAAGACATTTTCTCATTGGAAAAAAATACAATTTCTCATTGGAATTATTCTTAATAACAAAGGATGAAGGTTTGGTGCTCCTTGAAAAGTTTCCAAAAACTTGAGTACTTTTCCGAAGACTAATCCTGAATTTATCTGGCCCTTTTTGTTTGGGAAATCCAATTTGAAACTTCATGAGAATCTTTTATCTTCTGCAGTCCCCAGGACATTCAGCTTGCCAGGAAAATGGGGAGGGAATTGTAATAGTGCAAGTAAAAAGACTGTAGCATTTCTTATTGTATCTAACAATTTTCAATTCCTTTGGAAGCTTCCAGGAGGCACAGACACGTAGGAGCTTTTATGAACTTCTTTAAAGGTTTAAATTAAGTGATGATTTCCAAGAAAGTTTCCCATCAGTTACAGGACATTCAGCTTGCCAGGAAAATGGGGAGGGAATTGTAATAGTGCAAGTAAAAAGACTGTAGCATTTCTTATTGTATCTAACAATTTTCAATTCCTTTGGAAGCTTCCAGGAGGCACAGACACGTAGGAGCTTTTATGAACTTCTTTAAAGGTTTAAATTAAGTGATGATATCGAAGAAAGTTTCCCATCAGTTATTTTTCTCTAATCCTTAATTTACTCCTTAAAACACAACACACAGTTACTGTGATCTTTGTCAGGCCACAGCCTCCCACTTCTTCCTTAAATTCTCAAGCCATGTTATTCCCAAAGGAAGGCAAAGGATGGCTCTGATCTGAGCCCCGCTGTGTAAGTGCACACCTTCTCAGAGTACGGTTCTGAGTATCATGTCCAAATGTATCTATTTGTAAATACCTTTGCCCCTCAGTAACAAAGCCCTTTTGAAACAATTGTAGTCGCATTGCAATGCAGGGAGGCAGAAACACTGTTCTCTTTTTAGTTTGTACCCTGCATCTTGTGATGTTATGTCCCTGGGTTCCTCCATTCCAGGCAGAAACTTTCTTTGACTGACGTGCAAAAGCACATGGCAGAGGTCCCACCAAAAGAATTCCAGAATCGTGGGTCACTTCAGTACCAGTTTGGCAGTGAATTGCTTCAGCTTCCTGTCCACTTATTCAGAATAAAAAATGTGGAAAGCCAGGTAAAGTTCAGCCACTGGTCAGACTTTTTGTTGGAGATTGGAATCCGTCCATGTGGAAAACAATGCGTGTGAGCTTCGTGCATTTTAATCTTCCTGTAGATAGAGGAAAGCCTGCAAGACCTAGTAGAGACCACCTCTGAACAGCTTCCCAGCGATGCACCAGCAAAAGCCCTCAAGCTTATGCACCTCTTCCGTGCAGCAAATGAGGAGAATTACGAGTCAGTGTGGAAGCAGTTCTCCAGTCGGCCAGCGTACAGGTACAAGCAATACAAGTGGTGATTCTTCTGCTGATAAACTCCGTTGGAGACCATCTGGAATGACTATGTTCAAATGCAGATCTGGAAAATGGTCTGTGCTTTTCCCGTTACAGGCGCTACATTTTAGATATAATTCCTGCAGTTGCCAGCCACCGTGCGCTCAGGTTCTTGAGGCATAAAATGGAAAGACAAGAACTCACCAACTGGGAAGCGGCTCAGATGGTGCTTGTGGCTCTGCACTCAAGCACACCAACACGGGACGTGATGGAGGAAGCAACAGTAGGATTCTCTAAACACTCTCGAATCGCTCTTTACTGATTTTAGCATCTGTCATATTTATTCCTTTGACACGATTGCAAAGGCTTTGAAAATATAAAGGTTTTATATCCTCTAGTGAGGTTGAAAGGAGTTTCCTGACTGTCTTAAGGGGAGGAGAATGCAAATCAAAAGGGCAAAAATGAATCCAGAATGAAACAGGAAAGAAAGAGTAAAATACCCCTCAGTGGCAGAGGTTATTGCTGCAAACAGTGGTTTCTAGTCTCCCTTTGTCCAAATGTACTTTATAGTTACATCAGATTAGATCTCTAACTGAGTGTCTACAAAGACTAGGGAGTAAGAAATACGTATTTGTTATATCCTGTATTTGTCCTGATTGACCTAGCAGGATGGGTATAAATCAGAGCAGATCTATCAAAATCAAGGAAATTATGCCAATGTGGAGCCCGTGTAGGAGAAAGTCTAATGATTTTTACAATTTTTTCCTCTTCCGCAGGGTCTAATTCTAGTGTCAGATGGAGGAACTTATCTCTGCCTACTTTAGGTAGAGACCACGTATCTCAGACTAGAGTTTTGCCCTCTGTAAAAGCCATGACAGCCTGGCTGTTACCGTGTGGTAATGCTCTGCTTCCCACTTGACGAAGCAGTGGGCTGGTGCCTCCTCTCAGTTCCTACATTTATACGAAATATTCCTGTCTGCCCAAAGTACTGAGGTCCATTCACAGTGTATCTCAAGTTTTTTGTACCTATAGCTGAGGCAATAAAACAATGAGGAATGTTTCTTGAAGAAAGTGTATTTTTCTATTCCGTAACTGGGCGATTTCCTCCCTTTGGATTACAGCCTATGCCAAATTTAAATCTGAAACACTATAAAAGCAACAGACCTGCCTTCCAGATGTTACTTGGAATTACTTTACAATTGCATTTTCAAATACAGTAATATCCACTGATTAACTATAAATCCATCAATACAAAAATATCAAAAGCCTGGTTTTGCCTTGCATTTGGCAAAAACATATTTTTCAATATTGTTGCTCGTCATTAATGGTGGTAACGAACAACTGCTTTCTCCCCAGCTCATTGTGAAAAAACATTGCCCACGCTCAAGTACTGTACTTGGAAAGGTTTGCCATCTCAGCTACGCGTCACTGTGCCACAAACAGTGCTCTTCATCAGACTCCTGCTCTGAATGTCTCCAGGTAACCACATTGTTATTTATTGTTTCAAAGAAAAATTAAGCCTTGAGTTCTTTCTTCATTATTCAGAAACCTGTATTTCACTTCACTACAGTGTTTCCTTTGGGGAAAGGAACCCCAGTTGGTTAAATACAGCATTTTTATCTTTAGATTAACACACGAAAGAGAGTGAGAGGAAGAAGCATATAATTCATAGCACTTTCTGTCTGAGTATCTCTGAGTGCTTTATTGCCAATTATTAATGAAGTCCCATGGCACTGCTCTGAAACACTTTAAATATAGGTACTTATATATACTTATAAATACACTAAGTGACACAAAAGCCCAGGGTTTTGCCAAAAGTCATGTAGCCCAGCCGTTTCTCAGCCAGAAGCAGAGCCCAGTTCATCCACATAGACTATAAGCTTTTAATAATACCCTCCCTGTTCTGCACTGCTTTTAATCAGTGGGTCTCAAAACAATTTAAACAGGCAGTAAATAGCATTTCCCCGTTCTAGAGATGCATGTCAACAGAAGTTGGCCACCCAGCCAGTGATAGAGAGGGAAAGAGAAATAGGCGTTTTCAGTCTTCAGCACTGGTCAGTCCACCATCCCCAGTAAGAGCAAGGTGTTCCCAATACATTGTGTGCCTGCCATGATTTTTTTCCTGTAGTACACAGGCATGGCCGACATTCGTACATGTATCTCCTGTGTTACAACTGCCACCAATGCTCTTGAGCTAAGTAAATCTAAGCCCAGTGCCAGGGAATGGAAATTCTTCCCCAAAGCAAATGATTGTATAGGCTTATTCAATGCATTTTAAATGTCCATTCATTCAGTTAGTAATACCAATTGGACTGTCTCTGCACCATCGATGGATCTCAAATGTGATATTTTAAAGCATGGGAACTGTATTGAAATTATTCTATAACATCTCAGGCTTTATTTTTAGAGCCATTTTTTAGCATTGAAAACAGTTTTCTATTAGGATTTAGTTCTTTTCTCATATTCAGCCTTCAGACAACTCTTTCTAATCCTGCCACATAAATGTGTGATCCGGTTGCTTACGACGAAGCTGTAAAATGACCTGATGATCGCATTGCCAGCTATTAATCAACAATAAAAAGTGGCTGTCAGCTGAAGGTGCTAGTGGGCACCACCACTAGACATATCTTCAGGAATCTTATTTAAGGGTCTGAAGAATTTAACTGTATCTGCATTTTTGCACCTGTCTTCAACCATTAGACAGAGATATTCAAACAGCATTATTGCAGGGTTCCCAACTCACCCTGAAAGGCAGTGGGAACTAGCTCCTAGCCATTACTTTTTCCTTTAAAAATCTTACTTGATAACTTTAAGGCATAGTGATGAAGAAGCTGTTCGTTGCAGCTTTCTTGGCTATGCTTGTTCTATGAATAAAATGTCCTATTCATGAGGACAAAAAGAATTTGAAAATATTTCAAATCAGTGAATTGAACAAACTGAAATTATCAAAGTCAAATGTCAGAATAGGCTGGGGGATGGGATATAGATAAGAGCTGGAATTGAACTCAACCGATTTGTTTTCTTTTTTCAGCTACTTCACGGCTTTGCAGGAGAGGCATTGAGCAAGTCTGACACAGAAGAAATTTCCTTAGCTTTGAAAGCCCTTGGGAATGTAGGACATCCAGCCAGCATCAAGCACATCAAGAAATTTTTGCCAGGGTATACATCCAGTGCCTCAGATCTGCCACGCAAGGTCCATGCAACTGCTGTGATGGCCCTGAAAAACATAGGCATGAAAGACCCCAAAATGGTAAGGAAACAAAGCTGCCTCCTTTGCACGTATGATAACCCAACACAAGGCTGCTAATCGATGATGGGTGATGAGGGGAAAGCACATCTTTTTTTCAAATATACTTGTAATATGTTTTTTTTCAAATACTTAACCCTTCCTTAGTTGGCATGTCTTATTCCTTTTGACATTAACCTCTAGTATTTCAGACTGCAACAAAAGTCCCATTAAAAAGATACATTCATTACCCTGTTGTTGAAGACAAATCAGTATTTCCATTGCAAACATTTATTTTCCAAGGACGTTAGAAAGAAAGCTAAGTTATTGACCAAAATGTGTTTAGTGCTACTTCAACTTCGGTATGCGAGAAAACCACAAAGCAAGATTTTCAGAGAATTGACATTTAATACGGAGTGTCACATCTAATCGTGATTCAAGACCAGATCTTATTGTAAATAGATACTAGAGTTTTGCATCCTAATTACAAATTTACAGACATTGTGTGGGTTTAAGTCATAAACAGAACGTCTAATAAATGTGACTTTTGTCCTTGAACAAGATAATGATTAGATATTACATACAATGGTTGCACAGGCATACTCTCCTTCACCACAGACATCACTTTACAATCATTTTCACCTTAAAGCAACCTGTTTCTAAAAGGATACCTTGCATTTTCAAGATTTTTTTTCCCTAATATTGAAATTTTTTGTTTTATATAAGACTATTCTTAATATAAAAAGTAAAATAAAAGCTTTCATTAACTATTCTCTTACTAATCTCTATCAGTTTTTCTATTGCACTCATTTTTTGCATACGACTCCCAGTTTGAGTGCACATATTGATCCACAAACAATAGTGTGCCAGGGTGTGCTTTTAAGCAAAAGAATAAACAATCAATTTACTAGAGTGCAGGAGCTAGATGGGGAAAAGCAGAGGGGGAGGAGAAAATAGCAAGGGTAGGAGTTAGGGTATTTGCTGAGGAAGAAAAAAGCCAGTTTGGTGTTTGACAGCAATGCTGCGTCTCTGATTGCCCTTTGGCCCGGCTTTCCACATGTGACCCAGACTACCCATTTTCTATGCATTTTCTTTGGAGAAAATTGATCTGGAGCAAGTTAATGACTGTGGCCGGATTTTTCATTGTTCAAAAACCAGTTTAATGCCTGGTTTGCAGCTAGCTACACACCCATATTTGCATTAAACAGACTTAATACATGGTCTGTCTTTTTTATTGTTTAATTTGAAAAGGTAGTTACATTTAGAAAGAGGCTACTGCATCCTTGTCACCACTTTTACCTCGGTATTTGATAATCAACATACGCAAATTAATAAAACCAATCAGGGTATTTCCAAAGTTTGTTGAACTTTTCTGGATCAGACTTTTCTTTAGAGACCACAGACACACGCTGTCCCAGCCAGGACAGGACTGCACAGAGGGGCTGCCAGAACGGTGTTACAACATCCACATCCATTTTGAAGTTGGGGTCAAAGGCCTCAGTGCAGCTCATGGAAACTGGAAAGGTTCCAGTACAAAATTAGTCTTGATACTGAATATTGCCAGGGTGAAACACGTTGGTCACAAGCAGTGCTGTGGAAATTACATTTGTCGCATAAACTTCCAGTTTTAAACTGCCTACATGACACAGAGATTTCTGGTAGTAAACTGGTTTTTATTCTAGCAGAAAGGGCTCCAGGAGATCAAATTATTAGAAATAAGGCATATTTTTATGGGTACGGATAAGTGATCACTGAAACCACTTCTCAGGTATGTGATGCATCCATGAAATCTCTTTTACCCAGAGTTGTTATGCTACAGATATATTTTGCTATAGCTCAAAAAGGGACAATATAGCTGATATAGGAGTTATCCAGCAAAGTTCCTTGGCTTTGATTGTGTAGGAAGTCAGACGACATTACCATAATGCCCCTTCCAGCCCTCAGACTATGAAACCAGGAGCACTGTTTCCATAATAATTAAATAATACAAATTTTTACTGCACTAGTGATGAAGAGATCATTCACCAGTGATGAATGGTTATTAGCAAAATGATCAAACATACTGTAAATTTGAATGTGTCTATTATTTTCAGGTCCAGGCTATTACCCTTGAGATTTTCCTGAATCACAAAATTGATCCTCGGGTCCGAATGTTAGCTGCAGTGGTTTTGCTTGAAACCAAGCCAGGTCTTCCAATACTGATGACGTTAACTGATGCTGTGCTGAAGGAACATAGCATGCAAGTGGCAAGTTTCATCTACTCTCACCTGAGGGCCCTGGGTAGAAGCACAGCTCCAGATCTTCAAGTGATGTAAGGAAAATCTGGATCCCTTCCATAGATGAAAAATTTGTTGCAAACTAATTGAGGTGTTAATGTGCTCACTGATTTTTTTCAGGGCTTCTGCCTGCAGAATGGCTGTCAGAGTATTAAGTCCCAAATTTGACAGATCTGGATATCAGTTCAGCAAGGTTTTCCGCTTCAGTATGTTTAAAGGTAAGATTCAGAAGATTTTGTAGAGAAATATATACAGGTCAATGTGTGAAAAAAATTGTACAGTATGAGAACCCAATTCTCCTAGCCAACTGGTTAGCTGCATGTTGTTCCTCCATATTCTCCTATGTTCAGTGAAAGAAAAAAAAAAAATCTCAGGCTCTCCATTTGGAGAGTGTTTAGGTCCCTGTGTGTTTTGCATTACACACTGCCAGCATGAAATTACCAGAGGGCTTGTGGGGCTCTAACCCTCCATTTTCATTAGCCGGTGAAGCACATGCTCCTGTATCAAATGCCGCAGTCTCAGTGGTGCTTGACAATTTCATACCATTGTTCAGCACCAAACAAACAGAAGGGACTTAAATTGCTGCTGAAGTGGATTAATTTCTGCTGGTGCTGAACACCTACAACTCTTGCTGAATTCAGATGTGATGCTAAATACTCTTCACCCCAACAGTAGCGCCCAATGAAACAGCAAACTCTGAAAACGTTCAGATGTGACAATTCATTGCACCCATGAGCAGCTAACTCAGGCTTATTGTCTAAAGATTTTTCTTGCACCTTCCTACTAGGATTCTTTACCAGAATGAGCAGATCCACGCATGGGATCTGGCAGCTGACCAGTTACATCAATGGGAGTTGCACATAAAAATGTAGTCAGAGACAGGAGGACCAGATTAGAAGACAGCTCTTGCTGGGCCAAATTGTAGCTATTTCTATTTTCCATGTACGTTATTTTTCTCAGTAGAGATTTTTTAAGCAACTCCTCTGTGTAAATGACCAT
Source organism: Aptenodytes forsteri (assembly GCF_000699145.1). Classification (NCBI taxonomy): domain Eukaryota; kingdom Metazoa; phylum Chordata; class Aves; order Sphenisciformes; family Spheniscidae; genus Aptenodytes; species Aptenodytes forsteri. The sequence goes on from NW_008796165.1 coordinate 1,424,078, forward strand.
GACAGCCTCAGTGATTTGGCATATGTAGCTGGCAGACTAGGGAGATTATATCTACAAACACAGTCTCCTTATACATGCTGTTTATCTAGGAGGACTTGGATGTTTTTAGCACTTTTTTTATTCACTGGTACATGTAAAGATTCTTTTCAAAGTAATCAATAGAAAAAGAGACTCTGTAACACCTGAAGTCCACAGTGCTAAGTGTACAAGTACTTTTGCCTTCTTTTTGGTGGGGGGGAGCGGTTTGAAAGACCTTTGTAGATCTTATTGTTGCCCTGCCCCTGTTTCATGGTTTTTAACATGACCGTTTAATCTGCTCTATAATAAAAATAAATACAATACATACCACAACAGCCACAGTAATATATGATACACATGCTTGCTGCCTCAGAGGCAGAGACAGAGAGTGCTCAAAGAAATACAGTCACTACCAGCCACAGATATATGATACACATGCTTGCTGCCTCAGAGGCAGAGACAGAGAGTGCTCAAAGAAATACAGTCACTAATACGCACTGTGTGAACTTTTGTACCATTTAAAATGCATTCAGGGAGAGATAAAATGTTGAGTAATACGCAGATATGTGCTTCTAGTTTTAAGTACTCATTTTCTCCTCTTATTTTTGCTTTTAAAGTGAAGCTATCTGAATTTTTGCCCAGTGAGAAAGAAGGATGCAGTACGCATGAGGGTAGCTGGCAGAGGGCTATGTGAAACGGATTACTTTGTTCTGGCTATAGCCTGGAAATGCAGCATATCAGTGAACTGCTGTTTCTTCTTGGTGAAGACCAGTGTCAGAAATTTGGTTACCATGCATATGTAATATTTAAACCTCTCATCCTGAAGAATAAGGAACAAGATCTTTTTCTCACACATGCTAATCTTAGACTTGGATAACTCAGTTACCTCAATGAAGTCAATCCTCTATTACACTGGTGTGGGAGGAGGATCCAACCTCCAGCTTTCTGATTTGATTTGTCACCACTAGCCACAGGTGAAATGTGTTTCAGTGAGTCCATTCTGGAGGAGTTACCATAGTGACGGCTGTAATGCAGTACCTATTTCCTTGCTAAAAACAAAAATGTGCCCTCAGCATCACAGATCTTTGCGGTGCTAGATGCTGAATTTTTAATGACAGGCAATAATGTCAGCTGAATCTATCTCTAATCTGGAATCTGTCACACATGGCCACCACAAATAGTGCTTCATGCTCTACACACTGCTATTGAAATCAGAGGAATGACCCGGGTTCTGCTCAATGTGAGGACTGACAGAATCTGATTCTCAATATGCACAGATTCATATAATTAAATGTGTGTACTAATGTTCAGAGGTACCAAAGATGCTTTCTTTGATCACCAATTTTTCTTTCCCTTTTCCTTGGGGCAAGACATTTAGTCAGATATATGCAGGTGCCATCACACTCTCAGTGAGGTGGCTACAGTGCATCATCTGACTGTGTCAGTAGGATTTTTCACTGGTAAATATTTTCTTAGAGCATTAGCGCTATGTAATGCCTGAAGTATGGAAAATATCCCTGCTCTTTTCAAGTCAATGAATTCTGTATAATCATTTAATCAGTTATGAGCAACACTTCTTATTAAGTATCAGTAAGTACCATGGGGTTTTTTAACTAACAGTTTTCGTGGGTTGGAACACAAAAAAAGAGCCTTAAATTCACCAAAAGTACCATGCCTCATTCTAGTGTCCAGTCCACATAACACCTAGGACTGTTTTGGCTAAGCTCATTCAGAGAAAAACTAGTCTTCACATTTCCAAGTCTCAAGTCAGCTTATTAATAATGTCCCAGCGTGGCATCGCTTTGCTTTTTATTTTCTGTAGGATCGGCATTAAAATGTGAGCTTTTGTCATCTCTCCTTGCTGTCTGCTGAAGGTTCTCCACTGATTCCTCTGCCATCAATGGGGTGGCTTACATACCTGTATTTTGATTATAGGAGCTGTTCCTGGACCACGTATGTTGTAGGTAGATAGTGCCTCGCACTTTGGGTAGCACAGGAGCTTTATACAGCAAAACAGTGAAAGTGACGTAGTGACATGCCAGTTCATACAGATTTAGTAGATTAAGTGGATTGTTTTTCCGACAGACGGTTTCTCAAATACATGAAAAGTTGGAATCTGTCCTGAGAAATTAGAAATCAAAATCAGTCCCAGCAAGCTGATACAAAACAACTTAGTGTGAGGAGTAAACAAGGGTAAAGGACCATCCAGACCCCTGTCTGCATGCACGGTTTCAGAAGAGAATGGGAAAGTGTTGACTCACAAGTGAGATGTTATCCAAAACACAAAGAGTGGCACTAGAGAAGTAATATGGGCATGAGTATTCATAATGCCCCACATTTGTGAACCAAGCAATAATCTTTTCTTTAACTTTTGGCTAAGTGATTTATGAGAATTTAGGCACTCCTTTTCTGGAAAGAGGTCAAAGACTCACTCCGTCTCATAATGTTTGAAAATATATTTCCTACAATTCATCAATAATGTCTGTACAGGTACTGAATTTATTGGTCTGGATCTTCCAGGGCTCTGCATTATCCTGTCTGTACCGGATTTCCAAAGCTGATTTCTGATGGTGCTGGGATTTAATCAGTATATGGTGCCTATGTGTAACATGAGGGTAGCAGAAATTTAACATAGGGACTCCTAAAATACTTCCCCATCCTCCAACTAGTGTAGGAAGAGAAGGGAGAGGAGGGCTGGAAGAAAGGAAGCACGACAGGGATGCCTACATATCATGTCAGCCTTGTTCCTCTTGAAACCTAAGGAAACTTAGAAGCCTTGGGATTACTTTAACTCAGAAAACAGGACTGTATAGACCTGTGCCAAGATCGGGAAGAATACGTGACTGTGCTCTGCACTGATTATCTGTATCATCTGTAGATGATAAATCTAAAGTAGAGAAATAAATAGACATAAATTATGTTTTCTCAAAGTTCACTCAATAGTTAACAATTACTTAACAATTAGTGCATTTCATGTAAGGAGTTACAGCATTTGGAACTAGATGTATTAAATTGCCTCTTAGTCATTTGAGAGACAAATCTACACCTCACCATCTGTCCTTATAGGACATCTATATCACTTTCCCTAAACTATTAGCAAAGGATGGCAAATCTGTTTTCATTTCTGATCCCCTTTGTCAAGTTGCCCTAAATGACGTCTCGTAAAAGCATTTCATAAGCTGACATTACAGAATCTGACCGGATGTAAATGATATAGCAGAAGCAATTGGAAAAATAGCATAACCACCATGCAATGAGCAGGGGGCTTGTAATTTTGCCCATTAATAGTCCAAAAATGCAGAATATTCTGTTTATGACTGTTTTATAACATCAGTTTTACAGCTGGGTTTTCTGGCCTTTCTCATATCATGCTGTATCAGTTGAATTATGCAATTAGTAAATTGATACAATCTGCGCACTGTGGCTTTAAAAACTAACTGTGCTGTGGTTTACTGCCTATTTCTCTTCAGAGCTCCTTATGAGTGGACTGGCAGCTAAATATTTGGTTTTGAATAATGCAGGCAGCTTAATTCCAAAGATGGCAATGTCCCAGCTGCGGACACATTTCCTTGGAAGAGTGGCTGATCCCTTGGAGGTAATTGGATCTACCCGCAGTTTGCCCTCTCATCCCTTCCTACGACCATCATCCAACTGGCATTTACACTTTACTTCTTCCCACAGGTGGGAATAACGGTTGAAGGACTGCAGGAGATGTTTGCTAAAGGTTACTCTCCTGACAGGAACTGGGAGACTGACTATGACTTCAAGGAAATCCTGAAAACAGTAAATTCTCAGGGAAAAGAAAATCTCTAAGGTATTGCTTCCCCAAATGTTATGAAGAATCAGACTTTCTTCCTCTTCTCATGCAGCTCTCTGACTGGAAGGCATTCTCCAGTGACAAACCTTTTGCATCGGGCTACTTGAAGATGTTTGGCCAAGAGTTGTTCTTTGGTGGACTTGATAAAAACGCCATCCAAAATGCATTGCAGGTATCATTTTGAAAACACCACCATCCAAGCATCAAAAGCTTTAAAATACTGTTTCTTTCACACGTTCCCTCCCTTTTCTTAACTTTTTAATTCAAGAGGGTTTTTGTCTTTAGTATTAATCAAGGCAAATAAGGTCAAGCTTTGATCAGGATTAGCTATAATCATTGCTGGCAGACTTTCCCCTGAGGCACGGTTAATGACACGGATCATGATATTCAAGTTCTGCTTATTTAGACAAGTTGAACTCTCTAATTGCAGGCATGGTACGGACCCGACGAAAAAAACCCTTCAATAAGGAGAATAATCAGTAGCCTTCAAAGTGGTGTAGGGAGGCAGTGGACCAAGGCTTTACTGTCCTCTGAGATCCGTCGTATCGTGCCCACCTGCACTGGGTTCCCGACAGAGACCAGCTTCTATTACTCTTCTGTCACAAAAGTGGCAGGAAATGGTAATATATTTCAAGACTTGAGCAATACAAACATGCTTGTCAGGATTGGGGGGGCATTTTTAACATTTTTTTTGCTTTCTTTGTAATAGTTCAAGCACAGATTACACCTTCTCCAAAGTCTGATTTCAGATTGACTGAGTTACTAAATGCCAACATTAGGCTGCGATCCAAAATGAGTCTAAGGTAAATATTTAGTATAAAGTAAAAGAATTATATTCCCAAGTAACAAAGGCCATAAAAAGTCAACAGCAGTTTACTGTCTGAACATAATTTTACCCTCATTCTACCTTTTCAGCATGGCTAAGGAGATGACCTTTGTAATGGGGATCAACACACACATGGTCCAGGCAGGGCTGGAAGCACACACCAAAATGAATGCTCATGTACCTGTGAATGTTATTGCCACTGTCCATATGAAGGAAAAAAATATCAAAATTGAAATTCCACCATGTAAAGATGAGACTAACATAATTACTGTAAGGTAAGACATAACACTTATTATCTTTCTATGTCGCAATGCAGAGTCTTTCCAAATAAAACAGAACACTTGCTTAGGGATCTTGTCTTTGACTGACAGCTTGAGTAACTGGCAATGATTGGTGTAGTTTATTTATTTTAAATGAAGTGACGTGTACCAAAGCTTTGCTTGAAAATATGTGTTACTTCCTGTGGTCTTCACCTGAAAATCCTCTTTAGGACCATTTCTCAGTTGTTGAGACCCATAAGCTGTTTGAAACACGAATGGCATAAAATTTCTATCCCAATACATATATTTGGACTGGAGACACTAGGTAAGATATAAGCCAACTGAATCCTATCAGTTATAACAGATAACCCGTATATATTTGCATGCGATGCCTTGAAGCGTAGAGGATTCGGTGTTTCTTGTGTTTTTACCTTGTTTCCCTGTGGCTGCCATTTGGTTTTCTTGTCTGTTAGGTCTACTTGATTTATTATCAGTGCATGCAATTACAATACACTCTGGAAAACTGTTGTAGCCAGATGCCAAACAAATGAAAACAGATGGAAATACAAGCACAAAGAGAGGGAGGAAACAGAAAGATTATGTCCAAGGAATCAAAGCAGTAGACCAAAGCTTAGAAAACCTTCATACACACACATTAAAAAATACTGAGAAAGACAAGCCAAAAATTCATCACAAAGGAAAAAGCATCACCGATAACAGAAATCAGCTAGTATACAATCTGCAGAAATGTTAACAAGTTTCTGCTCTAGGAATACAGCCGTAACAAAAGAGCTCAGCTGCTTGATCCAGCTGCAATTAGCATTCATGGCTTCTGGCCCAGAGAAGCTCTGCAGGTCTCCTCAGTTTAGCCACCAGTTACGCTAATCATTATTCTCCCTTGCCCTTCAATGGTCACAGACCATCCTAGTAGGCATTTGACATCACATCCTCCTCCCTAAGATGATTCCTCCACTCCTTCAAATGTGATTGTAATCAGGTTCTCCGTGCAGAGGAGGGAGGGTTTCGGCAGTTCACAGAGCATCACTTAGCTGCGTGTAAGCTGCTGGGGCACCACAGCCCAAAAGTTTTGTCAGTTCCTTGTGAAGACCAGGACAGTGCTCCCAAGGTCATCAGGGACAGCAGGCACCTGCTCTCACTAGCTCTCACAGTTGGAGAGGGTGAGGCAGATATTAATGAACTCAGTAAGGATTCTGAACTGAAATGAGAGTATTGGACACTGATACGAAGTTTAGAGCCTCAAGCAGAGCTACAAATGTTAGCAGAAGGATCCTTCCCGCAAAGCAAAATAAAAAATATTTTCCTCCTTTGACTTAAGGGGAAATCAAATCAGACACAAAAAGGGTTAAATGCATTGCCAGAAAGCAGAAAGCAAGTCAGTATGAGAGGCAGGGGATTACAGCGGAGGAGTCCATGAGTTCCAGCCCAAGCCCTGCTCTAGACCCTGCAGCATTATCATTTATAAAGTGAAGTAGACAGTCGGAAATAGCTCTGTAATGCCAAGTATATGAGAAAGCTAATACTCACTAGCTAACTTTTAGCACCATCATTTTTTCTCCAAAAAGCATTCCCGTTCACTGTTACAAAACAAATGGTCAGTGGAAACCACACAGAGCAATGAAACAGCAATGAGTACAAGTGAAGGCAAAGCAATAACTAGAGAATGTAACATTGAACCACATCGCTGAGGAGGTCAAAGACCAAGCAAAGTAAAATCTTAAAGGTATGAAGAGAAGCAAGTAGGCATGATAGAGAGAGAAAGGATACATATATATTCCATATAGAATGAGTCAAAAATTTTACCTTGACATAGACTTTCTCTTCCTTTTGCATAGATCCACCAAAGAATAAAGAACCTATTGAATTCAATATTTTAGAGATATTCTGACACCTTCCCTTGTTAGCTTTAAATTCCCCATTTAAAGAAATGGTTCTAGAAAGCTATTGAGCTTTCATTTGTTTGTGAGCTCTGCTCAAAATATTTTAGTATTGGGCACTTTGTCTTGATGGTCCGTGGGTTATTTTCTATAGTACTATATCATTAAAGCTAGTCAGGATGTGATATCATTTTCCCCTTCACCTCTCACACCCAGACGCAGGAAGCAAACAGTCTTCAATAACATTAAGTTCAGTTATATCCTACACACCATACAGGTTATAACCTGTCACAGCTGTGGGATTTATATAAATTTTCAGGAGCCAAAGAGAAACTCAGCTGAGCTATCGCAGACTCTGAGGAAAAAAAAAAAGAAAACTTTGGTGATAGAGACATTGCATTCCCAAGACAAATCAGCACATTACAGACTCGACTTTCTTTATAGCAAAAATCAGAGCAAAATAATTTTCTTTATAGAAAATCAGAGCAAAATAATTAATTATGCTGTGGAGAGAATATATAGCATGTGTTTCAATTCAATCCTATCAAAGTTAAATTTAATTAAAAATAATAGTTATTTTTAAGGCTCTTTCAACATAATTATTTGGTATACTACAGATGGCTACTTAAACATACTTTTAAACAAAATTTACAGGAAGAAGTAAAAATCAAATCAATTTCAGGGAAAAATTAAGAGCACTGTGATTAAAGTGTAAATATGGAGAGCTGCCAGAGAATGCACTTTGCAAATATATCACATATTCATAATGACAGGCTACTGAAGTATATACATAAACTTGAATACAGCTTCTATCATAGGGCTTTTTTGCTTGTTTTAACTGTAGGATAAGCAGAAATTGCTTCACATGGGCATCTTATTTATAAGATGAATTACGAAATTACAACGCTGTATACAACATGTATACAGCACGTGTAATGGAAAATGCAGAAGAGCCAGCATACGCTGTGAGCTCGCTAGGCAGCGTGGTGTGTTTGGGGACAGTGAAGGGAAATGACTGGCACCCCAAGTCTATGTTTTTATAACACCTTTGCACCAAGGTCAGAAGGATGATGCATAGGAAAGGCAGAAATTTTCGTTTCACCACAGCGGAAAAAGAGCTAAAGGTCTGGTTGGAGGACTGTCTCTTGCTTCTCATTTATTTAGATACGATGTCATGCTGTGCTTTAAAACCTGGGAATATAGTTTTTCGTTGATTTTCTTTGTTTTAAACAAGCATCAAGCTCTTCTGTCCCCATGTTAGGGACATATGTAAGGCCACACTCACTGAAACGTCAGTGGGCCCAACACAGCTGAATTGCGTGTCCCTTACCCCTGCAGTAAATTTGGTTTATACTATAGCACAGCTTCTTCTCTCATCCAAAAAACACACTAATACGTATTGGAAAATCTCCCTTTTATTTTTTCTCCCTTGTGTGGGATCAGAGAGAACAGATTCTTTCATACCATCGCTTTAGGCCTTCTTTGTGACTGTTTTTCTTGTTAAAGCACCAGAACTGGCTCTTGTAGCCTATTTTTACTGTGCCGTATGATTCTGCAGACATTGACATGTGTCACCTGTGATGCAGCTACATTTGTCGGCTTTCTGTGCTCAACAGGGAGGAATCGATCCTCCACTTTCATTAGGTGGCAGGAGTAGACTATTGGCATAAAAAATACTAAAAAAAATTGGAAAAGAAACCCCAGGACTTTCTGCTTGGAGACCCAGCCTGCAGTTCAGTGGTCATTTGAATCACTGAATGGGATTAAAATAAAAGCCATTTCCCTTTTTGTCCCTTTACCCAGATGAACTATCTGAAATGCAAGCTGATTTGTATTTTCTTTTATCCCCTCAGCTTGTAAGGGAGAATATTTTATTTCAGATTCCATTCTTCAAGGTTCTCCTATCACCCAGCATGGAGCGTTGCTGTCATGTCCTTATCTAAAAAAAGAGAGAGATGGAAAAGAAAACAAAGCCCACAGGTGACACACGTTTTATTGAGGTGTTCCACGTGAAGTGCAATTGTGTGCTTTACAGTGCACACAGCACAGTAGGAGCCTTCAAGAGGCAGAGAGGGCTATCAAATGAATACAAATTCATCTTTCAAATAGGTTAGATTGGAATTGCTCAGGCTAGTACAGTGTGGACCATATTAAAACAGAGACCATTTGGCAGACCATCTTTCCATTCACTGTCACAAAGGCCACCTCCATTGGCAGACCACAAAAACCCCAGGGCAAGCAGATCAGCTTCATACTTGAGAAACAGCACGTGGGGAATTTTGAGCTGGATGTTAGTGCTGAGAAATGGCTGATAAGGTAGAGTTAGCACAATGTTAATAGCTGAGGGAAATAGGTTTTCATCTCTCAAAAGTGTTCAGTATTCAAGATGTTTCTCTGACCCAAAACAAAACTCATAGTCATCACAGCACTGTAACAACTTCCATGAAGAACGTGGGGTATGGAGCCAGGGGGTCAGGATATTTAGCCACGAGAGTCTCAGTCTCATGCTGCACCTTATATCACTCATCCTGGATCCTGACTAATACGCTTAGAGTCCACAACACTGGAAACAATGTACTGAACACTTTTACGTAAATAAGCTCTTAACCTTCCTACACATCTCTCTGTGATGTCTTGCCAAGGCATGGCCAAGCCACAAGTACCAGTGAATTTAAATCAAGCTGGAGACACTTACTTTGATGATTTCAGGCTCCTTTCTTTAATTCTGCTTTAACAAAAGTTGGACAGGAAACAGCATCCAGTAGCCACCAGTCCCCAGATTGTTTTTTGAAGTTATGGCAGTATTTTCCCAAATATAATGTCAAAGGAAATCAGAACTAAGTTTAGCAGTGAACACACAGAAGATGAGTTTAAAAATTTAAAAGTCCAGAAGATCAAAATAGGAGACTCAAAAATTTAATAATGTATTCCACAGCCAGGCTTCTAAGTAAGCGGGCTGTTCTTCAAGGTGTTAGGCATACGGAGATCCCATCAACTGCAATGCTTTTAACCTGTACACGTGATTCTAAAAGCCTAACTGAGCTATCTGCCCCTGAGATTGGTCCATGTCTTTATTCACTCTTAGCAGTCCTTGAAAATACAACTAACAGGAAAGATGCTGTAAATATCCATAAAGCAATTTGCAAGGTATGACACTTGTTGCTGAGTACATGCTACAAGGCATTATTCAGGTCTTTTCCTCAGCAGTGCTTTATTGATACAGGTTTCCTCTAATGTTTATTCTGCAGGTCTAAGACGTTTGCCATTACACGAAATATTGGGGATTTGGCTGCTAGTAAGATGACTCCAGTTCTTCTACCTGAAGCAGTGCCTGACATAATGAAGATGTCCTTCGATTCAGATTCTGCATCAGGCGAGACTGATAACATCAGGGTAAATGATGTAGTGTCTGACTATTCTTTTCTGGGCTTTTAATCAGTGGGAGACCATTTCTTTTCTCCATAGGAAAATGTACAATTCATCTCTGACTGATGCTGCTTCACTCAAAATAAGTCAGGTTCAATCTAATAACACAAATAACCCTACAGTAACATTATTTTAAAATCTGGAGTGTAATGCATCAGACTTGCAACACCTTTTCAAAAGCAAAAGCATTTTCTTTGGTAATTAATTTTACACTGCCATCTACAGGATAGGCCCACAATCTTTAAAATACTTTTGCAACCATTATGCAAGCATCACATTCCTGGGGCAGCTACAAATGTTCCACGAGACGCTCCATTGCTCAACTTGCCGAGCCAGATTTAATGCATATAAGCATCTGATTCAAGGATGGATGGCAGTTTGTGTGTCAAGTGAAATGACTTCCTGAGCTACAGTTTTCCGCAAAAGCCAGTACAGGCTTTCTATGATGGGCAGCATTGTGAAGGCATCACCATGACAGTTCATTCACTGAAAGACTGACAGAGGTGAGGAATACACTGTCCTGTTCTGGTTTCATTGTTTTCCTGCAACTCTGAAGGGTTTTCAGATAAAATAAGAGACGAACAGAGGATGAGTACAGCATTTTCCTATGGAGAAGTCAATAGGCAAACGTACTGTCAGCAAGAGGAGTTTCCAATATCCTGGAACAAGCAAAGTTCTTCTGCTTTGTGCCTCTGTGCTGCCCTTCCTGAAAACTCAGCACTCCGCAGTTATTCTTAAATGAACAACTGAAAAATGGCACTAACTGGAGCATTTCCCAGTATCATTAGAATTTCCCGTGGAAAGAAAATACTAGCATTAAAATTCCAGTTTTTCTGTGGGATTCATACAAGTTTGGAATCTTGTGAGACATGATAAACTGAGTAAAAAATTAATTGCAAACTTGTATTACATGTGAAATGAAAGCTCATGATTATGTGTCTTTAGCTATTTGCTTCATTGCTCCAGGAAATCATAGTTTTCATTTCATGGATTTGATTCTAGTTTTAATTACTTTAATTTCTTCTTCTGCAAGCATTGCTTAGCACATGTAAATTACATAGTTTTGAGTGGAAATTTCTAACATCTGATATGCTTTGACCATCTAGTTGATATAGTCTCACATTCATGTCAGACCTCAATTGAGACAGAATTTTCATGGACATAGATGAAGGTTCTGTTGTTTGACCCAATCATAAATCAAAGGAAAGAACTCCAGTCAGTCTAGAGCACACTCAGATTTATCAAGAACCTGTTAACACTGTCTAATAGTCCAGGAAAACAAAATTAAATATTTAGAATAAATTTGTGATACAAATTTCTATTCTTATAGCCTGAATGTCTTTTTACACTAGATAGTCTAATCAAGCCATTCAGTTGATAGTTTTGTCCAATTGAAAACCAAGTTGTCCTATGTCACGGCCTTGCTATCTCAAACAAACCAGTTAATTCCTCCTGCAGAATATGTGTAACTGTTTCCAAAACAGGATTCATAACATCCAAATATTCCTCTTACTGTTGTCCAGTTTAACTTGACATGTGTATTATCTAATAGGACAGAGAGTCTGCAGAAGATGTCTCATCAAGAAATTCCTTTGCCTTTGGACAGTCTTCATCCCGAAAAGAGCCATTTGTTCAGTCCATGTGCTCCAATGCAAGTACATTTGGGTTTCAAGTGTGCATTGAGAGGAAAAGCATACATGCAGCATTTATCAAAAATGTGCCTCTTTATTACTTAGTTGGAGAGCACACCCTTAGAATGAGCTTCAAGCCAGGTAAATACAACTGTGCACAAAAAAGAAAGTAATGGGTGAGTGGGTAAGGGCGTGTGTATATACACATAGATATTTGTATATGTAGATATATATCTTTGCTACCTTAAGTACCACTAACACTACCATTAGACCTACCAGCCCTGCCAGTATTGGCAACAGACTACGCTTGTAGCAGGAATCCATTTCTCTCCCACTCGTCTGAGCAGCTATTTCCCAGCTCTCCCAGCAATGCCACTCAGCATGGCCAGCATCAAGCAGAGCTGATCTGTGCCTGCAGAGCGTGTCTGATGCATCCTGAATCATTGGATTTGGAATGCAAGCACAGAGCAATTGGACATGGGCCATAGATCTGATGCAGTGCCCTGTAGCTACACTCTAAAAACCCAGGCTCTTAAAGGGAATTATGGATTAACCCTGCCAGGATCTAGTCCTTAATGTCTTAATCCATGATCATAAGAAGTAAAAACACAGCAGGCCACTGAATCTAGGTCTCCTAATGTATCAGACTAATGGCCTAACCATTGGGTCATTCTTTACAATTCAGGCGTTGAGCCTCAATTCCTCTCTGATGCCTAACTTGCTATTCCCATAGTGTTAGCTAGTTAGGCAATCCAATTCTCTTGACTTAAATCTGCTGATCGTTCTGTTTATTGACTTGAAAAGAATCTAGTATCATGTTAATATTTTAAAATTTGGTTATTGCCAGTATTTGCTTTAGCTATTACAGAAATTTTTTAACAAAGTTGCTCAATACCAAAAATAATAAATGAACATTTATATTTTCATTTAGGGAAGAATGGCTAAATAAATTATAGCAAAAATTGGCTTATTCTATTATTTGGTTGCTAATACTAACAGTAATACTAATTGTCATGCAATTTCAGTTTACACAGAGGCACCTATTGAAAAAATACAAGTCACAATTCAAGCAGGAGACCAAGCTCCTACAAAAATGGTACGTTTAGTAACATTTGAAGATCCAGAGACACAAGTATCTTCCACCAAAGAAGCAATTAAAAGAGTGAAGAAAATCCTTGATGATACTGATGACCAGGTACTGCTGTAAAAATCCACTTCTAGATTTGTGGGATACAACATACAAAACTTAGTTATTTATAGTTCTTTTACTAAGTAGCCTCCTTTGTTTAGATAGTATACAAAAATTGGAAAATAAAGACAGGCTTTTGGGTACAGAACTCTTTCTGCAGGTCTTTGGTTTGCATTCATCTCTTCTGCAGGTGAAGGACATTAGAAAGAGCAGGTTGGGTTTGTAGGTTTTTCTGAAAATCTCTTGTAAGACACAAAATAGCTGTTGTGTGCCCAAAAGGTAGTCTGTTCTTTCCAGCTACTGCAACTGTAGCAAAAAGGTATGACGCCTACCTACACAATTTGCCCTGAGATAGTCACAGCTACAGCACTGTCATTACCAACATTAGTTACGTGTAATTGTATGATCAACAATTTCGACACATGTTCATTATCACAAAAGGGTTTGGGGTATTGTTCTGCTTATGTGTGGTTTTAACACATAATTATGAATTTGCCTTATTGTGATGTATTGCAAGAATGCTATCAGGCGTACATCTTCTCAGGCAGCAGAGAGATTCATAGCTCTCTGTATCTGATTTTACTTACAGCCTTCTGCAGGAACACAGAAAAATAATTTTGTTTTTCCAATGGTACCATTGACTAGGGGACAAGAAAATCCAGAGGCTCTTCATCCAGTGCCAGCAGCACCAGTGGAAGTGCCGAGAGTGCAATGAGCAGCCCCTCCAGCAGCGACTCTGACAACAGAGCATCACAGGGAGGCACCCAGATAAATCTGAAAACAAGACGGTCCAAAGCCAAAGGAAAGAAATTCTACCCCTTTGGGGACTGCAGCGGTGGCAGCAGCAGCAGCAGTAGTGGTAGCAGCAGCAGTAGCAGCAGCAGTAGCAGCAGCAAAAGCAGTAGTAGTAGCAGCAGTAGCAGTAGTAGTGGTAGTAGTAGCAGCAAAAGCAGCAGTAGTAGCAGCAAAAGCAGTAGTAGTAGTAGTAGCAAAAGCAGTAGTAGTAACAGCAGCAGTAGCAGCAAAAGTGGTAGAAGCAGTAGGAAAAGCAGTAGCAGTAGTAGCAGCAGCAAGGGCAGCAGTAGTAGTAGCAGCAAAAGCAGGAGTAGCAGCAGCAAGGACAGCAGCAGAAGCAGTAGTAGCAGCAGCAAAGGCAGCAGCAGTAGCAGCACAGGTAGCAGCAACAGCAGCAGCAGCAGTAGCAAAGCATCTGGTATAAAGCATAAGGCTAAGAAGCAGTCCAAGACCACATCATTTCCACATGCCGGCGCTGCTGAAGGAGAGAGAAGTGTCCGTGAGCAGAAGCGTAAAACACAGAGTAGCAGCAGTAGCAGCAGAAGCACCAGCAGTGGCACCAGCAGCAGCAGTGAAAGCGTTGATGTTGCCCGTCGCCACAGCAAATATGACAGACAAGCTGAGCCAAAACATGTCAAGTCCCAATTTAACAGTCACAGTAGTTACGACATTTCTACAGAATGGGTAAAATTTTCTAATGCTTTGACTTCTGCTAGGAGGTGAACCTTACTGAGCTGTAGGTAATACCTTCTTTTGGAATTTTGCAGGAATATCACCTTCCAAAAGTATACCGGCTCCGTTTCAGGTCTGCTCACGTCCACTGGGTAGGTCCCTAATTCAAGTGCACATTCCCATGGTGGCTACAGTTGATATGATCCAGCGTATTACTGGAGGGCTTTGTTTGGTTCATTTCACTTGAGCATTCCATACTGTCCAATATCAACATTGACGATGGCCAAAATAAGCATATTTATTACTAAAATACCGACTATTACACTACATCCTTCTGTTGTTGCAGCATTTGCAATCCTCAAATTTTGCTCAGGACACCTTTGGGCTAGATGCTGTACAATGCAGCCAAAGCTAAGTTAACAAAGACCATGGGGGAATTATAAAAGAGCAGGATCTTCCAACAGAAACAGCTGTGTCCACAGTTTGTAGGCAATCACGGTAAGATCATCACGTATGTGGATTGTATCAGAAACCAGGTTCAGCATGCATTATGGCAGAGAGGTATTTTAAGTATTTAAGAAGGATGATAATGTAGTGGCTTTTGTAGGTGTTACCTGTAAAGTTATTATATATCCTGCTTATGAAAGAGTAAGATGATTTACAGTGTTTTTAATTAAATTGTAATCTCTTTTCTATTTCTAAAAAATATGGGTATGTTTGACCACTTACTAAGTGTCAGGTTTTATTGTCCCTAACATTAGACCTGGACAATGTGATGTTGCCGTTTGCAATCACTGTCTACGCGGCCTTCCTATCAGCAGAGAGGTCCAGGTGGATCCAAGGCACATTACTATCCAACATATTTCATGTCTGCATTATGATAATAAAAGTAACACTCTAGATATGTCTAAGTCTGTCTGTTACCTCTAGAGGGAGGCTGATAGCTCTGATTTTGATGTCTACACTGTAAAACTAGAGGCCACGCCATAGCTTTTTAACCTATTTTTGTTTCATAGCATCCAGATCAGAAGATATCAAGCAGCTCATTGTCATCTTCCTCTGAGTCGGGAAGCAGCCACAGCAACAGCAGCAGCAGTGGCAGCAGCAGCAGGAGCAGTCGCCCGAGCAGCACCAGCAGCAGCAGCAGCCACCGCCACAGAGAAAACGCTGGCCGCAGCTCAAGGAGGAGCCACGTGAGCAGAGGAGTCAGCATTCACCACAGCCGTGGTTCCAGCCTGACGTGTGAGGTACTACTATCTGAGTGGTACAAACGAGCAGCCAGGCTTTGCTGGCTGCTGAGCAGGAACTGTAGATGTGGTGGCATTCTAACCAGCTGAGGGGGTTAGGCTCAGGAAGTACGTTGCAAGTCAAGTTTGTAAATGGAAAGTCAAAGTCCATTGAGATATTTTCCCCCCATGAAAATGTTTTTTCCAAATTCCCTTGGCTTTAGGGTTTTGCTTGCTGGTTTCTTGGGTATACCTTCCTTCATTTCTAAAGGTGTTTGCAGTATGTGAAAGCCTGGACTGGGAAATTATAGAAATTGAAGGGAATGGGGTTGTAAGTTAAAGGGGAAAGAATGTTCTTTTTCCTATGAAAGCCCAAAATGCAAAATAGATTGCATTAAGGTAAAAATGGGGTGGAAATAAACAGGTTTTCCTTTAAAGATTTTTTTAGGTCCGCCTAATTGTTTTTAGACATAGACCTTAGGTCATGAGTGCATGCAGAGTATAACTAAAATCAGACTCTCCATGGTCATTACTGATTGGTAAATGTAAAGTCCTATTAAGCACAGATCATCTTTATCTTTATTACACACTTAGTATTCTATAATTGTACTAAGTAAAGGTATCTACATAATAATAGAACAAATAGCTCTGCAAATGCAGGCAATGTCTATGGGAACTCTGCTACTAAGAAGGATTTCAAAATAATTAATTGGCTTGAAGAAGCCGTAGTATAGTAAAATATGTTGTGAATGCGTATACTGCTATGAAGATATCTAGTATGTATTGTAGGCAGCTATTTGAAATATTAAAATAATGCACAAAATCTTACTAAGTGCATAAAGATAGTTTGGAAGAGTCTTGGATCAACATCAAAACAATCACGTCTTTGAAAATTCCTGGTGGTAATGAAATAATCAAGATTCCAACCAAATTTATTCTTAAGTATTGAGGGCGTAGAAATACATTCCACAAACTAAACTGACGAAGGACGAGGGCTGCTTCCTGCTATCAGCGCACATAAACTGGACTGTAGGCTCTCCAGTGAATACACAGAAATACTTAAGCACAGATGGCTGGGGGTTGTTTTTCAGCGCAACTTCCTGGGAGACGTAATTCCACCTGGCATTACGATTGTGGCACAGGCAGTAAGGAGTGACAACAGAAATCAAGGTTATCAAGCTACAACATATGTTCGTTCTGATGCTGCCAAAGTTGATGTGCAACTAGTTGTGGTTCAGCTGGCTGAAACCAATTGGAAAGCATGTGCTGATGCTGTAATACTGCCTCTGAAAGCACAGGTAAGTACACAGGCAGCTTCGCCCAGAGAGACATCTGAAAAGCCCATAGTTTTGTAAATAAGCACAGAGCACCTGCTGATTGGGAGAACCAAACTGGAAAAACATACATATTTTGAAAAGTTTCACAAAGTTTGTGAAATTTCAGAAAATGTTCCTATCTGCCACCATTCTTTTGAATTAAAAATAAAAAATAAAAAAAAATAATCAGCCACTTCAAAATCTGGCAAAAAAAGATATTGACTTTCAAGATACATCAAAAAATGACCAGTAGAAGTATAAAAAATGTTTGAAAAATTGACTGCTTCATTACTACCTATTTATTATTTGCTCTACTCTGAGTTTGCTTGTCTGGGAATCTGGCTGGTTTTCTCTATACAATTCATTTCAGAAGACTCATAACTCAAATGCATTTGAAATATTGTATTTCTTAGGATTTATATGAAAAGATGGAAAAAGTAAAGTTGGGTAATGGGTTGATGCCTGAGAGAGCATTATAAATGAAGGAACAGGTCTTTCCTTTTTTTTTTTTTCGCGTCTCCCTGTGCTGCTCTTCCCATGTGCCTTTTAATGCAAGAGGTCTTTGCATAACAATTTACAAACCTCTGCTTTTCACAGCTGCAATTAGCAAATTCAGCATGATATTTCAGTATTGAAAAAAGTGGGGTGCGGTTCAAATCGAGGTATTGGGGAAGGCTAATAGAAATTATAGTGCAGTCATCTTCTAGAAAAAAATACATATTGATTATGAAGTTACCGAGTCTAAGAAAATCTCAGGAAATTATGACAAACCTGATGTTTCAGGGCTGCTTTGAGACAGGAACATGTACATGTAGTTCTGCACAGCCTAGCAAACTTTTTTTCTACTATGCTTTAGATTTTTCCGGATGGAGTCAAAATTTCTCTGTGAGCCTATTTAGAGCAAAAGAAAGACTTGGAAATATTAAGGATAAATGTGAAGTTTCAGGAAAGAAGAAAAACTTGCATTTTGAAATGTTCAAAGGTAGTTCTGTGATTCTTTTCTGAAATATGGTTGACTCTTTCCCTGTTTGTAAAGGCCAGACTGAGATGGGGCAAGGAGTGCCGGGACTACAGGATAGCAGCCATGGCTACCACAGGCCAACTGGCGAGGAAGCCGGCCGTGCAGCTGAAGGTGCAATGGGGAAACCTTCCATCCTGGATAAAAAAGACAAGCATGGCGTATGTAATTCGCTCTTTCCTAAGTTGTTATTTTGCCTTTCTTATGCTAGTTGGCTTTATAAAAACACTGAAAGAATTGGATGAAATTTTTCAACCCAAACATGTTTGGGGTTTTTTTTTTGATGGAAAACACAAGTTCAATGGCACAAAAGTATTTTGTGAATGTGTTCTACGTTCTCCACATGTTTCATATTAAAAGATATGCCCCAAATATTTAAAAACTCAACATGCTTAATTTCATTTTCCATATTAAATGATTTGATATTTCAGTTCAAAATGCCTTTTTGTTTTGAAATGTTCTTCTATTCAGTCTCAAAAAATACCCAGTTAAAATGAGCAAAATAAAACCAATGTGCTTCCTCTGGATAAAATCAACCATTTAATTTGACCCAAAGTATTATTTCTTTGACTTTTCAGTTCTTTCATTGTTTCCCTGATTTTTCAGAACTGCCAGTAGTCCTCATCCTCCCATGTCTGCTTTTGCTCATCTGCCTGAGTTTGTCACATCTCGTTTATCTCTAGATTCATGCAATACGTTCCTGGTACAGCACTCATGTTGGGCTTCTCAGAAGCACATCAGAGAAATCCATCTCATGAATTTATAGTAAGGGCAGCTGCAACATCTCCACGAACAATTGATACAGTAATTAAAGCTCCTGGGGTACGTGTCAATTTTTATTTTCCTTTTCCTTACCTTGAATGGATTTTCAACTAATAACATTTTGATACTTAATGTAAAGAAAAAAAAGAAAAACATTCCCTTTTCGAGAAGCTGCTATATACCTGATTACATTACATGGGTCTTGAAATACATACAAGAGTACTCTTGATTTTGCGCTGCTTTGGTGCAACGTAGCAATAGGTTGAAAATCAGACTCTGTAGCCAAATACCTTATTTCCATGCTGAGAACAGCAGTTAGGCCCAAATTGTCTCAAGTATGACTGCTCTGCCCTCACACCTTTATTCATTTTACCCCATGTCACTAGTTCTGTGGGATGTATAGCGGTCTCAGAGCAGATAATGGAGGCCTTGAGAACACCTTGTACTCTGCTGCAACCATGTACGGCATCTATCTGTGTTGGCACTCAAGTCCCACATCTGCAGTAACCATGCTTGATGAGACAGGTCCGAGCAAGTTATGACAGTCACAAATACAACTCTGCCTTAACCAAACTGGAGCAGTCAGTTACACTCTCAGAGCAGCTTGCACAGGCTGGATCTGCAGAGTCCCACTGATTAATTGGTCCTTGTCCACCAAATCCCTATGCACCGCTTTGAAAAATTTCCCCTATGCATCTCTGGCAAATTAATAACAGCTAGCTATTCATACACAGAGAAATTAGTGTGTCTTTAACCTTCCATGGTGCTTCAGTATTGCAGGATCTTTAATATATAGTAATGAAGAAGTAGACACACTAGGCATTAATTGGATTCTCTTGGTAAATGTAATTTGTAGCTACAGCGAGGGATCTTACCCCAATGCTCATCATGCCAGTTTTCAGCTTGTAATGGATGCTGTTCACTTTTCCAGACACATCCATTGACTTACTCAGTTACTTAACTTGTTACCTAATTTTTTAAGTCACTTAATTATCACTTAAACTTAATCTATGTCGGTTACTTTCCAATGTCCTTAACAATTTCTCAAAAAGTTAAGTGTGACTAGAAGAGAAGACAATGATTCCTCACAAAAGCTTAAGTTTGGGTGCATGCTGGAGAGACTAACACAACTGCAACTGTATAAATGCATCTTCAAGATTTTTTTTTCAAGATAAGAGGGTTTTTTTGTTTGCAGTCATATCTTGAGCAATATGGTTCAATTTATCTCAATGTATTTTCATTTCTGCTTTTTCAGGTAACACTTTACTGTCAGGCACTCCGAATGCCATTCACTCTGCCCTTAGGCCCATCTCCAACTTACGAGACTCGAGATATCACTGCCTGGAATTTACTTCCTGAAATAGCTTCGCAAATAACACAAGAAGATCAATGTAAATATTACTTATATGCTTGTCTCATGAATAAGCAATGTTTGTAGATCTGTCCTCTGCCATGACTGGGCCTTGCCTTTCTTTGTAATGGTCTTATAGGGAAGCATAGCATCTCTAACCCTGCTTTCTCAACAGCTCATTCCTTCACTTAGAAGCATGTTTGTTGGCAGGTGAATGAAGAGACTTCATTCTGATGAATATATATAATACATATATTCTGATGAATATATGTAATATGATATATTACATCAAACTGATGTAAATATTCAGAGCTCAGGAATCACTGTCTGCAAGTCCTAGAGTTTGTCTTTTGCCCCTTCTAAGAAGGTGCCATCTCTGCATTGAGAGACATCAGATGATGGGTACAAGGCAGATCATGTGTTTTCTGCCCTGTTTATTTTCTTCAAAAAGGAGTCGTGAGTCTTAGCTGGTTGGTGCCTAGCACTTCTGTGGGAAATGTGGGTTCATTTTATCTCAATGTATTTTCATTTCTGCTTTTTCAGGTAACACTTTACTATCAGGCACTCCGAATGCCATTCACTCTGCCCTTAGGCCCATCTCCAACTTACGAGACTCGAGATATCACTGCCTGGAATTTACTTCCTGAAATAGCTTCGCAAATAACACAAGAAGATCAATGTAAATATTACTTATATGCTTGTCTCATGAATAAGCAATGTTTGTAGATCTGTCCTCTGCCATGACTGGGCCTTGCCTTTCTTTGTAATGGTCTTATAGGGAAGCATAGCATCTCTAACCCTGCTTTCTCAACAGCTCATTCCTTCACTTAGAAGCATGTTTGTTGGCAGGTGAATGAAGAGACTTCATTCTGATGAATATATATAATACATATATTCTGATGAATATATGTAATATGATATATTACATCAAACTGATGTAAATATTCAGAGCTCAGGAATCACTGTCTGCAAGTCCTAGAGTTTGTCTTTTGCCCCTTCTAAGAAGGTGCCATCTCTGCATTGAGAGACATCAGATGATGGGTACAAGGCAGATCATGTGTTTTCTGCCCTGTTTATTTTCTTCAAAAAGGAGTCGTGAGTCTTAGCTGGTTGGTGCCTAGCACTTCTGTGGGAAATGTGAACTACTTTTTGGCATGGTTACTATTTTTAGTTTCTCAAGAATTTGGTACATTTTAGTCCCTGTTAGCTTGAGGTTTGTGTTTAGCATGTAATCAAAATCAACACTAGTATAATCTATATCTGGTAGTTATTCTGTAGTACTATGCTGTCCTTACAGATTCTGGCAGCATTGAAAGCTTCTGCCAAGGAGATGTTGAAGTTTCTTTCCTCTTTGCCTTCAATACTTTGCAGCAGCACGCATGCCATTGTACATCTGACATTTCTTTTCTGGTCTTGTTTTGCAGCCACATGTGAAGTCAGTGAGGGAGATTTCAAAACATTCGATCACGTGAGCCGTACATATTCTTTCAATAAAAGCTGCAACCTGATAGTAGCCCAAGACTGTACTGAACACCCAAAATTCATCATTACTACAAGAAAGGCTGATCCTCAGCCTTTCTCAAGAGAGGTTCACATAAATACAACCTCAGCGTAAGTATGGTTTATCCTGAGGGCTCAGGAATCAGGTATAAAGTTTCAGGGAGTTAGTCTGGGGATGGGAGATGTCTAGCTCCTAGGTGAAACTGGTTTGCAATCAGATATTTGGGGAAAGACAGGATTTCAAGAAGGAATCCTCATCTGAGACTCTTTGGTTTAGTTGCTCTTGTCTTCAATTTCACAGCCACCATTATCCGATAACCTGCTCATTAAGTCCCCACACTGTATTTTCTTTAAAGGTTGAATCTCAAAACCCAACGTCCCATTGAATTTTGCACTTTGGAAAGAAAACAGCTCATTCATTCTTTCAAAATTCAGATAGTCAAATTGGTTCTCTGATAGCTTTGGTCACAAATATCTCTACTTTTCACATTTTAAATTAACCACTAGTTTCTTTTTTTTTTCTTTTTCTGAAGGAACATCACAATCTGTCCTGCTGCAAATTCATCTCTCCTCGTGGCATGCAATGAAGAACCAGTTCTATCATACAGTGGAGTTTCTGAGTATGAAAAAGGTAAGCTGTGATACCCACTTTTCCAAGACTGACCTGGAAACTATCTTCAAGATGTTTTTATAAATTCCACAGGAAAGTCTCAATGTAAAGAAAACACAAGTAGGATTAATTCAAAGAAAAACTAGAGACTTTACTTTCTTAAGATTTGTATTGACTTACATTCCTGTTTCCTAAAGCATATACACTCTTACTTTCCCCCAGCATAACTGACAGGTAAATAAAGCCCTTTCTTATATATATGGTATGTCCAGGTTGGTGATTGTTTAGAAAAAAAGTGCTTGTTATAGTCACAGTTAGATGCTTGGGTTCAGATATTTAGCTGGAGCACCACCAATGTCATTATCATTTTGAGACTTCACAGACTGGATACAAAAGTCAGTTCCAACTACAGGGAACAGCAGTAGAATATTTTTAGAGATAAAGAGATAATTTATTCTATTTTTGCTTTCTCTCTCCACAACAACAACAAAAAAGAAATATCCAACTCTGGCAGGAAAATGATCATCGTGAAGGAAAACGCATTAAGGTGTATTTTGTGCTACTCAGTTTCTCCATTGATTTGAAATTAAGCAGATCACCTTATGTTTCACTATCGTTTTACAGACGATGTTAAAATTTATAAAAATGGAACAACAGTTATCGTGGAAGCTCCAACACACGGACTGAAGAATGTGACTTTTGATGGTGTGATCCTTAAGGTATTGGGCTTACTTTCAAGGTTACTACTTTCTTTCTGTTTAGTACCTTGGCAACGTAACAGACCAACGCTTCAGTACTCACTACAAAGATGTGCCATTTTGTAGGTTACCGTTGCTTCATGGATGAGAGGAAAGACCTGTGGAGTCTGTGGAAATAATGACAGAGAAAAGCACAATGAGCTCCTAATGCCAAACCATAAGCTGGCACACAGCTGTTCTGCTTTTGTTCATTCATGGGTATTGCTAGAAGAAACCTGCTCTGGTGGTGAGTAGATCTGAAAACAATTTATGCTTGGGGAGAATACGATTTCACTTTTCCTCTGCCAATAGCTAGAAAATATTTTTTTTAAAAGCAGCAGATATCTTTTACTTAGAAAGGACAATAGCAATATATATCCATTTTAACTTCATTAACCACTGACTGTTTAAAACACTGCCTGTGAATATATACTACAGCAAAAGTCTTTGTCTCATGCGCAGTTCAATGTTAAATAATTGATTCTACTATAATTTCTTACACTGAGTAGCTTTTTTCTTGGAGAGGTAAAATCAGGCCTAATCTTGCTCCCACTGAAGTAAGTGTGATTTTTACCACTGAATCAAAGCAGTTTCAGTTGTTGTCTGCAGACTTAATTTAATTAAACAAGTTGCAGGCTATGAATGCAGTGTCAGATCTTAAGTTTATGTAAAGTTTCAGAGCGCACAAAATTTCATTTTTGTTCTGCACCATCTGAGGATGCAATCTCAGAGAAATATTTAGAAATACTCCTAAAGTAAAAGAGCTTCCTCTCACATGTAGCTGGAAAAATAATGACGGTCTCCCATAACATCAATACAGTTTTGTTCTGTAGGTCTCCATTTACCTTGGACCTGAGATAACTTTATTGAAGCTAATGGTTGTTTTCTCCTTGACTTCAGTGGCAGCAGAATTGTACTTATCTGTGTGTCAGGAAACGGAGTCATAGCTGGGATCCTGTTAAGTTACATTATACCTTCCTAGTGAGATAATTGCAGCATTATAAAAATCATCCAATAGAAAAATTATCCTTGATGTTATTATATAAATGCTGCCTTTTTTTAATCCATTCACTACAGTTGACATTTTTCCTAATGCAATGAAGTAGCCATTGTGCTTGCAGTATCTATTCTTAATAGCTTTCAGACATGAGAGGTTATTTTCTGTGTATTATGTAGTTCTAAAAAACTGGGTATACATGATTCCATTTGGGTTATATTGTGCAATTAGAATTTTAAAATAGCTCCCTTTTCAGACTCTTTCCTCTATCCCCCAACTTATTATCATCCTATCTCGATAACCCTGCTACTGTGAAAATGGTTTGTCAGGCACCTGTGTTTTAATAAAAGCTGAAGAGAAAATACGGACCTTTATTATTGCAAGGATCGATTGGGATTTATTTCTACAATTTTAACTACCTTTCCTTTCCTCTTAGGGTGCAAGCTGCAGCGCAGTTATGTGAAGCTGAATCGAAATCCTACTATTGATGGAGAGGAATCTACGTGCTACTCTGTTGACCCAGTACTGAAATGTATGAAAGACTGTACTCCAATCGAAAAAACTTCAGTTAAGGTTGGCTTCCACTGTTTCCCAAAAGGTACAATATTTTTTTCTCTCTGTGTCACGTACTGTAGGAGCTCTCTCAGAGCACTCGAAAGAACAAAACACACCACAGCCGCGCACAGACCTGTATTGCTCCGGCTCCTCTCTGAGCTGCTGGTTTTAATCCCATTAGTATTTGATATAACCACTGACAGTACTGGCCCTCTAAAAGCTAGTTTAGATGATGGCAGGTAGCATCATCTGAGAAAAACATTTGAGGTGGTAAAAGGGGCAGCAGTGATCGATAAAATTTTTTTCACGTTTTCAGGATCTCCATAAAGTTGAGATAAGCAACACTGAGTCCTTTTATGCACATTACAGCCTGCAATTTTGTGTAGACCAGGGCAAGCAAGGCAATTGAAAGTCAGTCAAGTAGTGTGACATGACTGCTGTGATTAGGCTTGCCACGCTATGCCACTGTGCAATACATCAGCAAAAAACACATTGCTGAAATGTTCTCTGGATTGTTCCAAAAAATGGTTTGTTTTTGAAGGTATTTTATACGCACACACTCGTGCCCCAGATTTTTAAAAATACTGGGCCTTTTTCTCCTTTCACTTACACCAATTTGTCATGGACGCGATGCATTGTCTAACAGAGATTCACAGGAAAGTTATGTTAAGTATGAGAGAGGAATCCAGCCTGGAACCTACAGATATTTCTGGTGCATTCCTTCCTAAATCTTTTAATGAATCACACAGTACATATATAACTTAGAGGGAAAACTACCATTAGGGAGTATCTACTGAAGTGGTCTGTTCTCTGTGTTAACCATTGTTGGCCAAATCCATTGTTAGCTGGGATAATCCAGTGTAGTTTCACTGAGGCCAATGGTCCCTGTGTTGAGTAATACTGGAGAGGAACAGAGTATTTAATGTCTGATTTTAAACAACATCTGTGTAGAACTTTGCACTTTGCTCGTGTTATTAATGTGCTGAATCAGCCCATAAAAGCAGTGAGTATCTTTTTATAATAGTCAACCGTCTACAACAACCTATTCAACAAGTAACTCAGAGAAAGTGCTAATAGTTTTCTGACAGCTCCCTGACATGTGAATAGATGCATCCTTTTATGAAAAGAAAAACCCACCCTCAACAAAAAAACCTTCCAAAATCCTGTCATATCCATGTTTCACAGATTTCTTTTGTGTGTCCAAGTCTGTATCTCTGAAATGTCATCACCCCAGGCCACTCACTGCCTCAGAATATTAGGCTATAATAAAGCTGTCTCATTCTCTCACAAAAATGTGTGAGAAAAGAGGAAAATCAGAAAAAAGATATGTTACTTGTCTCAGCCAGTGCTGCTTTTACAGCAACTGCAGGCTTCTCTGGTTCATTTACTGAACCAGAGACTGGGAAGTCTGCTAGCAGCACTCCTAATCAAGGGCTTTTTTTATTTATTTGTCCTGAGAAGAAGGAGGAGGAGGAGGAGGGGGAAGAGGGAGAGAAGGAGGAGGAGGAGGAAGGGAAAAGATGCCATTTGTGGTTTTTTAGAAAGCTGATTGTTTTTCCTCAGGCTAAGGATCAATAGGAATACAAGGCCAGTCCTTAAAAACTGTTTTTTCGTTCTTTGTTCGATGACAGCAGAAACAAAATCCCTGTCTTTCTCAAGCTGAGAACATTTATTTGCATAGAGTAGACAAAGACCTTTTCTCAGCTTCTTATATGAGAACTCAGATCTGATAGTCTGCTGTTTTAAAAGAGAGGGACCCCATCACTGTCACCGGTGGAGCAAGGATAAAATGAAGTACAAGGATGCAGAATTTCCCCTGTTGTCCTCAAATCAGTGAGACTGTAGCCAGGATCTTGACTGAGGCAGACATCACTCCAGGTTTAAGTCCACATATTGGTTTACATTTCAAACATGCCACAAGCCCTACCCATAGGGATCGTAGTTACTCAGCCATGATCCAGTTTGCTAAGGGAACTATTTCCTACATGGGTAGGAATGTGATCAGACCCACAGTGTGGGTCTAAGTGTGCCCAAGAATAAGAGGCATAACAAGAATTAATGTATATAAAAAAACCAGAACCCAGACATTTTATAGCATTTCTCATTTCACAGCTTGAAAATATATATTTTTAAAAAGCATCTCCAGGACCTTTATGGGAAATATTTACTATCCAGTTTATCGTGCTGTGCTTCAGGTTGAAGGATAAGCCCTTTGGAAAATTTTCATCAATTGTGATTTTCACAATTTGTGAATTTTCATCAACTGTGCTATCAACCTGTGCTTCAGGTTGGACAGTAATTTAGCCAAGGAGAGTGTTAGCATTTCAGGAGATAAGTGAGTGATACAACCTGAACCCATACAGCGGTCTCCAGATTCCCTGTGATGAGAGATGGCATGTTATAAATGTATTGTCCAACTAAGGGATAAAACAAATGGAGGTAAAATTATGAAAGCTTTACCCATTCTCATTATACAAACTTAATCTAAATGGGTGTCCTAATATTCTTCCAGATGCAATGATGAACCTCCAACTAGCTAAGAATATTTCTTGGGATGATGAATATCATTATTCCATTTAGATTATTTCAGCATTAAGGGATATGGCTTATTCAAGCTGCTGTTGATAAAGCAGTGTGGTAAGGTTAATACTGCAACTGACAATGCTCTGCCAGATTTCACAATATATGGGAAACTTTAATTAGAAGTTTGTGAACCTCTGAAATTTCTCCAAAGGGCTTATCCTTCAGAACGAACTTCAACAAATAGTCAGCTGAAATACACAGTGATATGCAGCACTAACATAAAAAGAGATTGCTGATGTGTGTTGGTACGTGGTGGTCTTACTTTGAAGGTGGCTACCTCCAGCACTTTTACAGGCTCCTGCCTGTTGTCTTTGTGCTTCATAAAATGTTATTCATTTTGTTTTTAAGGAAGCATTATAGTAATTATATCATGGATGAAAATCCTGCTCCAAGTCAATGAGTCAGTTAGATGTCAGTTGTGGGGGCAGGATTTCATTCTTTACTTGATGAGAGAGCTGGCAGCCATCAAAACAGTATTTCCTTGAAATGTGTTAATTTGCTTGATGTTAGTTAACAATGGCTTTGCTTTTCTGACAGATACTGCTGTAAGGCTGCTGGAATGGCAGAGAAGCAGCGATAAGAAATCTGCATCTGAGGATGTTGTGGAGTCTGTGGATGCTGACATTGATTGTACCTGCACTGGCGACTGTAGTTAAGCTAAATGCTTTAGTGTTGTGCTATAGACATACTACACAAATAATTGAATAGCTGGACAGATAAGAAGGGAACATAATAGCTATAGTAAAATATTAAGAAATGTGCTTGAAGAAAATAAGCCTACTGCATTGCATCCAAAGTCAAATGCATTATGTACAGTCTGCACTGCTTAATAAATATGTTGTTCATTAAATAAGTATTCATGTGGTCTCTCTCCTTATTTTTCCCTATCAACAAAACAATCAGACCAACTATAATATTATCCAGAAATTCTGCTTCCTTTTATCTGAAATATAATTACAGCAGTCCTCTCTTAAAATTATGTTCACTAGGTGATGAAAGGAAAACATGATTACGGCTACTGCTAACATTCCATTGTGCAAAGAATTTCGTATTTAGCATACTAAAGACACAGTAAGCATTTGTTTTCTTTTATATTTTCTGGTAAAGAGCAAAGTCTGTTCTTGGAACCATTCTGTAAAAAAATACATTTTACTCCCAGCAAGACCATTAGCCTTAGTACATTCTACAAAGGAATGAATTGGACTGCTAGACTCCCACTGTAGCTTTCCAGAGAGCTATAGTGTGTGACACAGTCCCCATTTTCATTTACATTTCAATGGATGTGCTGTTGCTTCATGAGCTAAAAGTATGAATAGGAACTTTTTTTTTTGGTTTACCATCTCCTATTGTATATCTATGAAAATGATGCCTTCAAAAACTTCAGGGAACAATAATACATCAGGTAGCATTCCAAATACTCCAAAAAAGTAATATATAGAGAAATATGTAAGATCAATAGCATCATAAAGCTAAAATAAAGTACAAGCAGGACAGTTAGACTGTGTTTAACCAGTGAAGTGTCAATCTGCTAGCTTTCACTAGGCCTATGCAGAAAGGCAATTCCCTCCCACCCCAGGGGACCAGGAATAGGTGACACCTTCAAACTCCAAGCAACGGCACAATATCGCTTCACCTTGTACACGGATCAGCCATGCAGTGAGCCGTGATACGTTTTCCATAACAGGCAATAGCACCCAGCATGCTCTTCCAAGAGAAGCCTTAGCATGGGCAAGGTACTGCTGAACCCAATGCTGTCAGGAAACTGTCATTAAAGAAAACGCTTTTCTTTCTAACTAAAAACTGAGCTATCAGAAAGACGGTTGAAGACTAAATAGCTGAACAATTACAGAATAACATTTCTCAGTGCTTTCCTTTCAAGAGCAGAAACATGAGTAATGTATAGTACTCCTCTCACTCTCAAGTTGCAGCTTGCAACGAACTTGAAATTAGAAAAGACCCAGTTTTTCTCAGTGTACTGCACTTACTGCATTACTTCTAGAAGAAAGTAAGCCATTATGAGTTTGTTCAAACCAGGGCTCAGCGGGCTGAGCCCTGCCGCCTGGTGCGTACCCTGTGGCAAGCATGTTTGCCTCTGCCCCTAAGCTTCTCTCCTGAGGATAACCTGCAGAGGGCAAAAGGGGGCTACCTCCCTCTTTCCCTTCCCCCAGCCTTAATTTAGTCTATATGTTGTATTTGAGGACCTTCATGTGTACTGAGTCTATATGCACATAGCCAGTACTCTATTCAACAGCTTTTTTTCATGCAAGTATGTTCAAACTAAGACCAGTAACATGAGTTCTTGCACTGTGTTTTTATTTGTAATAAAGCATTCACAAATCCCCTGTACAAAAGCTGTGTTTTGCCAACTCATCAGAAGTGCTACTTGGGAAAAAGGGTAGCCCCAAACAAGAGGGGAGATGAAGAATATTGCATTCCGCTTTCCTTTAAAATCACACTAATATTACATGTGGAGAGCCCTTTTCTTCCAGGTACTGTTTTCACTGTGGCTTGTGGGTTATTTGCCATTGACTTTCATGGGATCAGACTGTCATCTTTAATCCAACACCTTTCTCTTTAATCCGCTTGTTTACAAAAGAGAAACTTTTGCCAGTCAACCACTTCAGATAAGACAAAGGTAGTGAAGAGATGTAGTGGGAGAAGAAAAATTAACTTTCATGCTCAACTACAAGAACAGAAATTTAGTAACAGCAAAGAGCTGTTAGTAAGAGAAGTAATTCTGCTCGCAGTAAAACACAGTCATCTACACAGAAGCATGACACTAATTAACAATGATCAAGCTGGGATGTACAGTACAAAAAATACAAGCAGCTCATAAAGGCAAATGTCTTCTCCCAGAAACAATTTACAGACTGTTCAAGTCATCAGAAAAAACTTGAAGGCAGAGACTGATCAGCAGTCCTAAATTAGTTTATTCTACAATGATGCTATATAATAATAATACATACTGTAGCATTAAAAAACAATAAGCGTGCCAGGTCAGGCCTGCCCCTGCTGAAGCCCCGCTTTGGATCCTGCACCAACAAAAAGGCACCTCCGGTGCCCCAGTGAAAGGGAGCCACCAGGACAGCTACATGTCTCTTTCTGCTAAATTGTCATGCCTGGAAAAATGTATCCTGCCCGTGCTAAAACCAGACACGTATGCCTTTTCCCCAGCAGAAGCTACCTTGTTAGTACTTTCCACTGGCTGTGGTGTTCATGGGCAGTAAAGCTCCCAACGGCATGATGCTGCATGCGACAGCTTGAGCCCAAAAGTCGTAAAGAAACTCCTAGCTCACGGATTGTCCCAGACACAAGGAAAGAAATGTGAAAATGCCCCACAATGTCAGAGCACGGCCAGGGAATTCACTCACCATCACCCTACCAGCAGCACAGCCCGGGCTGGGGTGCAGGCTCAGCCAGAGGGGAAATCAGTCGCTAGCAAAACCCAGGCACACTCCTTTCACTGGTCTGTGCAGGGCATGGGTGAGACACAGCTCTTATCATTTCCATTGCAAAGGGGCAGCTTTCATTTCTGTCCAGTTCCTGACCGTTAGTGCCCTCTTGCTGAGACAGCTGAATGCCTTTGACTGACTGAGAGACTCCACTGATGTTGCAGCTGTAAAATCCAAATACAATGAAAGTAGTAAAGCCTGAGGTTGGCAGTGGGCACGGCAAAGCAAAACACTTAGAACCAGCTCATTTTGCCAAAGGAATTAAGAGCATTAGCAGTACAAGTGTGAAAAAGCCCTTCTGGAGTTTCTAATGCACCACGTAGACATTTCCAACCCATCTGGGAGGATATCTGCAGTCCAGATTTAAACCTCATTTGGAAATCATGCCTGTCCTATCTTATAAAGCAAACCAAAGTTATATAGCCTACCGAGTATTAAAATGTGTAGTTCACAGTCTGAGCTTTTATGCACTCAACTTTTCATTCCTAGCGCTTCTCAATGATATGACTTAATGAACTCTGGACTTTACTGTAGTAAGCCCTTCTGGAGTTTCTAATGCACCACGTAGACATTTCCAACCCATCTGGGAGGATATCTGCAGTCCAGATTTAAACCTCATTTGGAAATCATGCCTGTCCTATCTTATAAAGCAAACCAAAGTTATATAGCCTACCGAGTATTAAAATGTGTAGTTCACAGTCTGAGCTTTTATGCACTCAACTTTTCATTCCTAGCGCTTCTCAATGATATATGACTTAGAACTCTGGACTTTACTGTAGTAATCAAGGAATATGACCTTGCAATTATAGTACTCCGGTATTGTTTAAAAAAATGAGTGTCAGAAAAAAGATACAAGCATAAGCCAGGCTTGAGCCCTAATCCTGCCTTTGCAGCTCTGTAATGCGGTTTTGCATGAGGCTGGGGATTTCTGTGCCTCATTTTCTGCATCAGAAGGATATGACTACTTACCTACTTGATGGAGTCAGAAATGCTTATGAATTTATAGTCCCGTATGTCTTTTGCAAGTTCTTCAGTGATTCTAGAGATGAAAAGTAAATTTTTCCACTAGATCTCCTAACCACATGAGAATATTTTATTGCTAAATTGAAGGTTTTCATTTTCAGATTCATCCAAATGTAAAATAACTATACATTTAGAAAAAAATCAAAACAATGTACTTAATTTGTTCACGGTCAGCTTTGGTTAAACCTTAGTGGATTATTCATAAAAGCCTAGAACTGGATCCTGCTATTACAGTGGGATAGGCAAAAGGCTTTTGGAGACACAGTCTTTTGTATCCTAGACAAAGACAACAAACATTTTGTCCATCAGACCTGGCTCTTTTGATTCACTAATTTTGAATGACACAGTGACTCTCAGGAAAGCATGGTCATTCTGCTCCAGAGAAAGGAGCTGCAGCATGATAGGAAAGGACAAAACCGTTAATATCAGACCCCTCCTGGAAATGAAATGCCTGCTCCACAGCATGAGCATTAAAAAAAAATAACGTGTACAATTCTAAACACACTGAAGTCAATAGTTAAACTCAACAGAGCTAGGCTTTTACTCAGCATGTTTGAATGAGTTATTAAACGAACTTTAGTTGTCCCTAAAAATAAATGTACTGTGTGGATCTAAGTGCAGCTGATGAATAAGAAACCTCGGGAATCTAGCAAATACAGTAGTTAGGGCTAAAACCAGAGACAGCACAGAAGGTTGCAGAAGAGAGCAGCTATTAGTGACCATCTGAGCTTTATGTTGAATCTCAAGGTCTCTCATGCCATCTACTGGCTTTTTGGTTTGCTAACAATGGTTTAAATCATTTTCCTGCACATTTATTTATAGGTCTGATACATTCCAGGCAGTTTTTTATAAATTCTAATCAAGGTTTGGGGTGGTTTTTTTCCCTCTAACCTCCACACTTGATTACTATGTGTTTTTTTCCTGTAAGTACATTACAATTCTGTACCTTTCTGAACACCATTTCACATTGTCGTTCCAGGCATTTTATATAAATTCTAATCAAGGTTTGGGGTGGTTTTTTTCCCTCTAACCTCCACACTTGATTACTATGTGTTTTTTTCCTGTAAGTACATTACAATTCTGTACCTTTCTGAACACCATTTCACATTGTCTCTGAAGGAAAAAGACATTGCCTAAGACATTCTCATTTCTGTTATTGCTGGATAGGCAGTAATTACATTGCAAGCAGGGCTGGGAGAACAGTTTACTAAGAAAATCCAAAGCTGTTGGAAAATAACACTTACAGTTCTTCCTCAATCAGTGTGAGAAGGTTGTTATTTTGGTACCTGAAAATGCTTTAATGTACCAAAAAATGTCTGGTTTTCCCTCTCTTTTCCCTTGCAGTTCACTTAGCTGTAATTCACAGTGAACACTTACATGTCCTAACATTATTAAGTTTACTTTCAGATGGGTTTTGGGAAGCAGGAATTATATATAGATAGATCTGATCACAGCACATCCCTTCATTGTCTGCAGCCTGTTTCTTCCTGACGTCCCAGTTTCCCTTCTCTATTTATCTGTGTCCACTGACCTGTTCAGCTTCTCTCAGCAGGACAAACATAGGCATCTCAGCACACCTTCACCCAGCTCCCAGGGGGAGCAGGCAGCCCTGCAGCTGTGCACCATGCCCCATCTAGAAGCTATTCAGGCAGCTTCAAATTTCACGTTGCACACCATGTTAAAACGTCAGCCTGCTGAAGCTTTTGGAGCTTTGCAAACTTGCTCTCTCTCTCTCTCTTCTCTGTGTGCTTTCCTTCTGCAGTATCTTTCACTCATCTATGATTACAAACAGGCTAAGGGCCAGGGACATGTGTGACACGGTAGTTGTTGTAAAGGCGGGTTGTTGATGTTAGGCAAGGTTGGAGTTCAGGGCCCAGAAGGAGTTTGAACATTCAATACCTCTATGGATTATCCTGGAGTACTCCAACTGCCATCTGCATAATAGAGGCAAAATTATATCAAAATCTTTACAGTAGCAGCTAACTGGGATTCATCAGGCTGTGCATACTCTTAGTCCAAGTAAACTTGGGTCCTGTTACTGCATAGCCACGTTCTCCATCATCTTTGATGCATTTTGCCTTTAGGTAAATTGTGAGTGCTTTGGAGAAAAATACTAATTGGAGACTTGCACATCAAACCCTGAGTCCTGCATGAACTCTGCAAGGGTCACTATAACAAATATAGTGCTAAACAAGGGTGCTGAAATAACAGTCCTCAGGCTTTTGCCACATCTTTGTTTCGTCTCACTAGGAGAATGGATCACAGTCTCTTTTCGTTCTGAAGCTTCAGGGCACTTTCACAATTCTTAAAATCTTCTTCTTGGTAATGAAATGAATTTCAAAATATAGTAAGTGGTGACAAACACATGGAATGTTGTGACTGGCTCTCCTCAAACCTGTCTCCATTTTTTTTTTACATTATTTCCTCCATGTATCGTCTTAACCTTCACAAGTAGAAGTAACTCAACATTCTTTATAGACATTATATGAAACAATATTTAAGTGCCTTGTTTAATAGTGGTCATATCTGTCTCTCACGTGGTTGAGAATTTACCCTAGCTAGAGCTGCTTTGATGCTTTGTTTTCTTGCCAGCTGATAAAAGGATAATTACAACAAAAGAAATAGAGGCAAGAATTTGGGCTGAATAAGCTAACACGCTAGAATTCTACTTAGATTCCTGCTTACGTGGTCAAAACAAAACTATTAATATTCAAGATCTGTTCATGACCATGAGACTTGGGGGATGATGTACAGATTAGATTCACTGTGGGCATAAGAGATTGACGCAGGCTCAGGCTGGGGCTAGAACTGGCAGTCAAATGTTTACCTCACCGTGACACTAACCTGTCTACCTCACTTCAGACTCAATGCAGATACATTGGTATCTCTGAATGGTGTTTCACCTTTGTGGAACCTGGCTATACCATTTCCATTTGATACTAACTTGGACATCTCTACACCATGAGTCATAGTGCCCACATTGTCTCTGATATTACAAGTCGCTGTATTACAAGACTTGACTTTCATGTGTCTGAAGCCAGAGTACAACCTTCTCCCCAGAGTGATGTACTAAATTCCATATATTAAGGAGTGCACTTTAGGCAGGATCTAAGGTATCTTCCCCCTCCGGCCTGATAGCTACCTAGACTATTCAATAGGAAATGCTGAAGAGGTCATCATACACATCCCATTTCCCAGGGCCCCAGGCTCCCTGGGAACAGGTTTCCATATCTGAAATCACCTTCTGGGTTCTGGCAGCTACACTGCCCCTTCTGAAATACAGCTGGGGGTGGTGGGAAGGGGGAAAAGTCTCACATCTCAGGTGACTGTTCAACCCATTAAATCATTGTATGAAAATAGGTGGGAACCACCATTGTATCATTGAATGAGCATAACCACAGATACTGTGGCTTTTGTGGGGTTCACTGACAGAGGTTAAGGGGTGTAGAGGGAAGAACATATTGTATGAGGCTTTTCATGTCTTACATGTGAGAAAGGGCTGAGCCCCGCAGCTTTTCCAGCACTTCTGAGCAGAGGCAAGTCTGTTCTTTAGGATGCTGGAGAGCTGCACAGATTGTTGAAAATTAGGCACCGATAGACTTTGCTATTTAAAGGTGTAGAAGGGAGTATTAAGGATTTCAGTCTTGATTATAAGGACCTACATTGTATCCAAGACTTTTACTTTCCTCTGTGAAGCTGAGCATCTGTCTCTACAACGCTACAGCTTCACATTGGAAAATCCTGATGCAACCAAACTGAAATGCTCCAGAGGAATTAATTGGTGACCTTGCCTGACAGACCAAAATAAATCTGGCAGGCCGGTTGCCCCCTTTGCCAAGTCCTCGGATCCCCAGCTGCAGCCGTACGGATTACACAGCTTCCTGGGCTGGGTAAGGTTGCCAGCTCTGAGTCCAGCAACCAGCCAGCCCCCCCGCGCTGCCTCCTGCCTTCAGCTTGGCTCCGCAGGCTCCTAAGCATGCCCAGGGCCAGCTGGTTAGCACCAGGCAGACAGGGAACCTGGCACTCCCCCCACCTTTTGGCCAGCTGGTGGATCAACAAAATGGATTGCTCCACTCATGAGAAATGCTGGGATGCCGACATCTCCCTCCTGCGCAGAGTGAGACGCAATGTGACAACCCGAAACTTCCCTGAGATGCAATTCCTTTTTGCGGCGCGTACGGGCTACTCTCTGCCTCACTTTCCTCACTCGTGCAGGGGACTAAGGAGCTTTTCAGGTGTGGTGTGAAGAGGTTATTTCATTTATATTTTTGAAAGGATCTGAAGCCCAAAGCACTAATTTTTTGTACATTGTTCGGCATCTCATTCCAGCTTTCTCTTGGTGGGTAGGCACAGACTAGCTGAATTAAAGGTCAAGGTTTAGGTTACCGGCACAGGCAAAGCTCTGTGCTTTGTGTGCTACTCAGTCCTACCAAACCCACAGCTTTACACGAACAAACACCCACAGAGAGAATCTTGGCCTGGCCAAGGCAGAGTCGTAACTCAGACTATAGTATTGATTTATATCATGTCAATATAAATATAAATATAATTAAGAAGGATTTCTCATTTCTTTCAAAGCTTCTACCACCAATTCTAAGGCTAAATCCTTTATGGTACAAACATTTTAATGTCACCTTCACTCACCTGCTGCACGTTTTCAGCATGGCACTGAAGAGTGGTTGAAATGTATAAGTTTTTGCTCCTCTTGAACTGTTGCTTTATCGTGAGCATCCTTTTGGACAACATTCCTTCCTTAAAAGTCTCGTTTTAAAGGGGTTTTTTCAATGATTTATATATGCAACTGATTTGTTTTGAGATTAGGTGATCAGGACTGTATGCCTGAACAGCCCCATATGTAATGGCAATATAAATATTTTCTATAATTGTGTCCACCCCTTCACCATTGTTCCAGTCATCAAGTCCCCTTTTAACTGCAGCTCCATATCGAGCACGAGACAAGCATTGCACTGCCACAACAGCTTACATTTGCATAACCTCCAATAACCTCTGTGCTGTAGACAATGTGAGATTTTTCACCACTGCTAGCTGCAAATGCATTTGTCTAGCGAAGCTGCCAAAACTCATATTTTAGCTCGGGAAGTCCTTCATCCAATAAGGCTCTCATTACACTTCCACCGTTCTACAAGCACTTCATGCTAAGGCGATCAAGATGGTAAAAAAATAGTACTTTTTTAAAACCAACAGCCTCGAGTCAGTGGGTCTTTGGAATACAGATGAAGTGGGATCACCCAGGGTTGGCCCCCTCAGGAAGATACCTGATAATTTCCACATTACCTCATCCTTGAATTTCAATCATTTTCTCAATAGTTGCACTAACAGCACTGAAATCATTGAACCTCACCATTTTACTCCACATCAACATGCACTCTAGAAAAAATAAAAAAAAACTTTCTTCTGCTGCAAAAATGTTGGTAGATCTTTTAAAACAGTATATGAGAAATAAAATACGTGGCATAGTCTGCCTTACTATTCCAATGACTCAAGTTTGAAAACGGCAATAATTTTTCTGAGTGACAGACTGAGAGGTTGCTTACTTGGTTATCACACAGCAATTTCACAGCTTCTGGGTTTCATTACCCCCTTCCCTCCCCAAAAGACTTCCTTCATATGAAAAGACCTTTCCTACTTTAAGCTCTTCTCTTTGCCTGAATTCTTCATTATGCCATTTGTAGGGCTTATTTTTCCCTTGTTAGGCAGAAAGCAGGGTCGTAATGAAAGCGCTACGTAATCACGTATGTCTCAACAAGCCGAACAGATTCCTACAGCAACCCCCCAGGAAACCTAACTGCATCCCCCTCCACTCCTACCAGCTGCTGCTGTGCTTATCTTCTAGATAAGGGACTTGGTGAGCTCCTCTACGGCCTTGCCTTTGAGGGAACGGAGCAGTGGGAAAGCAGGCTTACTTACTCTTCACCCTGACCTCTAGGTGAGAAGCAGCCTTCCCTGTACAGTTATATGCTCACAGTAGAGGCTGATAAATAGACCGAACCATAAATCGAACAACAGAGTTAAATAAAATCCATTAGCTATGTTCTCTGCAGAGGGCCCTTCTTGTCTGGCTCCTGGGGGTCCGCCGTTTGCAAACTTGCTGCCACTAGAGGGCAAACGTGACCAAGCCATTTAACCAAAGAAATATCTCTACATTAATATATAATCAATTTTAATTATGGCTTATTGTGTGAGAAGGAGCCTCTTTGTCTAACTGTACCTTCAGAAAAGATACGGTACTGGTATCTTTTACCAGACACACCAATATCAGACACACAAGAAGTATTCACAGTTGCAGCTGTGCCAAAACACGTTGCTGCTTCATTACATGTGGCCCTAAAAATTTTATAAATATGCAAGTCAAACACTATGCTCAAATATTCAAGCAAAAATCTGGTATATATCTTGATATGATTCAAACCAATACAAGCAAAAACAAACTAGGTACATTTCACCTTGTGGAAAAGTATTATTTTGAAAAATATATTCACAGTAACCAGTCGGAAGGTTTCCAGAAAACTGTTGAGATCCCACTCCGGGAATCTCCTGTTAAGGGAGGAGGTGACACAATGAAACATCTAGACTGACTCCCTCTACAAGGCACTTGCCTGGCTTTCATCTCATTCTGAATGAGCCCATTGGCAGTTCAAGTCTCGTTCAATAGCTCTTCATAATGGCTTCAGGGTCTGTTTCTGGAGTTAGTCATTATCACATAATATGGGCATTTAGCTATTCAACGTTAGGATACAGAAGGTAGTTTCTAGTGTAACGAAGTGAAAGGAAGAAAGTAAAGAACACACACAATGCGTAGGGAATAACTCAAGATGTAATTTAAACTAAGAGGAGGAAATAGTATTTTTTTTATAATTTCTTGAAAGGTTTGTGCAGGTGATTTTCCTAATAGAAAGAAATGATAGGTTTTGAAAGATCCTGCATTCGTACAAGCCTGCAGAATTGGTATCAAAGCTGAGAAGCAGGCGAGTCTGTTCTCCCCTTAATGTAAGCAGAGCAATATTTTTCTTCAAAGGGAGGTCCAGCTTCATAACTGCAATGAGATGCAATTCCACTGATGTCTCTGGAGTTGCATCTGCCTCTGGTAGCAGTAAGTGTGACCCCCCCAGCATCAGGATTTTATAAAGATTAGCCCAGCAAGCACATAAAATATCAAAAGCTACAGGAAATTTTCAGCATTTTCCTTCAGCTCCTCAGAAGGGAAGTTGTCAAAGTAGCTGTCTGCTAAACATATCATCTGCCTTACTATAGAAAGAAGGATGTCAACACTGCATGTCAAATCCAACCCTGAGATATATTTTTTAATGGGCAGGATATGACTTAGACAGATCCCAAATCTCTCTGCAATTACCTGCATCTGTAGGAAAGGCACAAAAGGATTTATCTTAAAGAGCTCTCAAACTATTCTCCAGTCTTGCTTTTTGTGACAGAAGCAAAGTAAAAATCTTAGGAAAATACTTTCAAAGGCATTGTTTGAGGAGATTGCAAGTTTTAGTTGGTCCCATGCCTTCACACCAGCAATAGTGCCACTCAGGTGCAGTTTGGCCAATGACAGTTTGCTCTCAGCCACCACCTCTCCTGGGGGTCTGGTGACCCTTCCCCCATGAGCTCCAGCCCTCTGTCAGCACCCAGACACCATCACACACGATGGCTTTCAGGAAAGAGACTACTCAGAAGTGGGCTAATGCCACCAGAACTATTCATCTACTACTACAGCCTATTACTTTCAGAAAAAGTGTTTGGGATGATGCAATGTGAATTGAAACGACGGTCTATCTCTACACCCTTCCTTAGCCAGGGACCCTTCAAACATAGGAAGGGAGGGCACAGAAATATAAGCACATTAAGAGAGAACTGGACACTTTCAAGATGTTTCGGCTTAACCAGTGTAATGTATCGAGTATGCCGGCGGTCCCCTGTGTCACGCCCCACCTGCGGGAAGGGGAGAGTGACTAAGATCCGCAAATCCCCTCGGTGTGGATTAAGGTGAAATAGCACTCAAGGTCCACGAAACAAACTCCAACTTTAATGGCACAAACACTTCTATAAGCATCAACCCTCTATGTCTTAATATATATCACAAGCTAAGCGGCTTTGTGGTGAGTTGAGGTAGGCCTTGTATTACTTAACAACATCAAAAACGGAGAGCAAGAAGGAGAAGGAAAAAGAGAGAGAGCTGAGCAGCAGGAAAGAAGTAGAGAGAGAGAGAGAGACAAAGAAATCACCAGTCCTGGATCCAGCGTCGGACCTGCCAACGGGGGGGGGTCAGTGCAGAGAAAGAGTGCCCCCGGGGGCTCAGGTCCACGAAAAACGCCAACTTTAATGGCACAAACACTTCTATAAGCATCAACCCTCTATATCTTAATATATAACACAAGCTAAGCGGCTTTGTGAGGAGTTGAGGTAGG